>NC_090663.1:83548211-83675146 GCF_013368605.1 Nyctibius grandis
TACTTAGTTAAATTGCTTTCACTGCATTTGAGGAAACCCCAGAAATATGTTTCCAAAACAAAGATTTTTGATGAAACTCTTTATTTGTGGACTCTTGATAATCCACAAACACAACCGTTCCTTTTTAAAATAACCAGAAGTCATAAGTAATAGCTATTATCTATTTCCACAGTAAGAAAAGATGCTCAATCAGGATGATGATTGTGGCTAAACATTAGAGCTGGGTGATTAATGATATGGACAGGGAGAAAGAGCATGTCTTTAACAGACACATAGTGCCTGTGGATTGTGTTTCTTGCCATAAGCCGGTCCTGTTTGTTTCTCAGTAATGATCTTCTTCAAACTACTGCATGACTCTGAAAGGGTATTATATTTTATTATTAATTTCTTATTAAAATGAGACAGTCAGTGAACAAGAATGATCAACTGAAAATGGATGACAAATACATTCACCCAAAATTATGAACAAAGAAGATTTAATTCTACTTAGGATGCTGGAAACGTGTTACTTGGAAAGAGCTCCTAGAAATTGTTCTTTACAAAATTAAGAGGAAATGTGTTACATTTATCAGAGATCATAAGAAAATTGACAGTATATGTCCAAAGAAGGGCCCATCTATGCCAGCAAGAGTCTCTGGCAGTAGCCAAAAACAGACATTGTGGAAGAGGTGAAGCTTGCAGCAAGCACACAATGATACTTCCCCCAAATCCATTTCTTGAAATTTTGTAGCTTTTTGAAGTCTTTGTATTTTACAACCTTTGGTGGATTTTTCCTTTTGACTTCTGGCAGTTTCTTTTTGATCATGTGTGTGTTTATCACCCAAAAACTTGACAGAACTTCCAAACTCAGTTCTAAATCATGTGAAGGTCAGCCTCCCTTTGCTTGTTTTGAACTTGTCCTTGATGCTTTCATTCAGGAAGTGTTTTGGAAGAGCTGCTTACCACACTGATGGATCCGGGCACACATTCAGCTTGCACAGTGACATGAGGAAATTTTGTATTTTGTTCATTATTCCTTTCCTGGTAATTTTTAACATTCAATTTGCTTTTTTGACTACTGAACACTGAGCTGACATTTATGGCAGTATCTCATTCCCAAGTGGTAATGGTTCATTCAGAGTCTATTATTTTCCAGAGAGATTTTTTTCCCCTACCCCGTGAGAATCACTTGACATACATCTATGCTGAATTTCATCTGCCACGGCCTCTCCCAGTCACTCAGTGTCATAAGGTCATTCTGCAGTTCTTTCCAATAAGCTGTTGTCTTTGATGCTCTGAAAAACTTGCTATTACAAGAAAACTTTTTACTCACTCACATTTTGAGGAACAGAGCCCAGCCCAGAGCCTAGCAAGCCTCCACTGATAGCTGCCCTACACAACAGACCATTTACTCCTCTCCACAGTTTTCCTGTTGGGAGCAGCAAGGATGTGGCTGCTGCAGGTAAGAGGAGGACAAGCAGAGGCAGGGCATTGCCCTTGCTGACCAGGGCACAATCCCAGAGTCCTAAGCCCCAGCAAGGCAACACAGCTGGTCATGGTCTGGGACTCCCCAGGCAGTCCAACTGGAAGGAATATGAGACTGGGCTGGAGAGAGGGCTGGTGGCAAGGGTATCTACAATGTAGGTCCAGAGGCCACATAGGGAAAGCAAGTGGGAAGCCAGGTCCAGAGGAGACAGGGCTCGTCACAGGGGTACAGCTCTGGGTGCCCAAACCTGAGCCTTTGTGGAGCTCTCAGCCCACAGGGAGAGGGTGTGTGGATGGGGGTCCCCAATGAGGCTTCTCAGGGAGATAGTGGTGTGTTAGTGCAGTCAGGACCCTGACAAACCAAGGCAGTTATTCTTCTACACAAGGAGCTTTTATTCCTTGGCTGTCTAAATTCTTCATGGCATTTTGGCAATGAATTTTATCCAAATGCCTCCTGGTTATGCAAGCAGACTGTATCAACTGGCATAAGCTTGGCAGCTCCCTGAAAGAACCCTTGTGAAGCATAATTTCTTTTTTTCCATAAACTATTTTAAGAACTCTTCCCAACACATATTTACCCATGTGAATACTAATTCAATTATTGCATATTATATTTGATGGTGTACTAATTATGGTGTCAGGCTAATGCATATTAATACATCCCAATGACACTGTCAGGCTTACTGGTTTCTTTTTTGAAGCTTTGAAAGGTCTTGATGTCATTCACACCAGATTTTTTGAAATTATGAAAGCTTTTTTTTTAATGGTAAAACAATTTCTCACCTAACTATAGCAGCACATCTTGTGAAAATGGCAGATTTAAGTTGGTTGCTGTGCTGCAGCCGCAGTGGAGTCAAAGAACTGGGGAACTGCAAGGTCTGTAGCAATCTGCCAGCCTGCTGCAGAAACCTAAGCTATTTCCCTCTCTATCTCTCTGTATGCCTTTATCTGTGTATTTCAGCAGAATTTTGTCAAATGGATAAATATCTATGAAATATTTCCTATGAAAGTGCTTGCTGCAAATTTCCTGGAGGTTACAAATATTACATGACAGAGCTATGTAGACAGATCTCTTGACTGAAAGTGTTATGGCTTGACAATTTGATCAACTTTCATCTCTGCTTTTTTTCTCTTTCCTTGTATTTCTTCACTGAATTAACTGGAGAAACAGCTGACCAGTTAGTAATAAATTACAAGATTTTGTAATTTAAAAATTAGTCAAACTAAAGAAATGCTTATCTAAAGATATAAAACTGCAAATAATTAAGCAAAACCCCCTAATTTTGAGGATCTCTACTACTATCAGATAAGAGATTTCACTTCCTCCATTTTACTCAGTCGCTACAAGAGTGTTTGCAGCTTTTTGCCTGGAATTAGGCTGCTTTAATTTGCTCATGTATATTGGTTCTTATTTAGCAAGAGAAAGCAACACGTTGTTGATAATGTTAGCTACAGAAGTGTCACAGAACAAGATCAATAGTGCTCACTGCACCAGAAACCCTAAGGCACAAATAAACTTGCTTTTTAAAGCTCCCTAAACCTCAGAAAAGGTATATTTATGTATACATCTGAGGTCCGTAAACTTACAGCTACTAACAGTGGTAAGTCTTAGAGAACTCAAAAACATACACACTGGTCTGGATCACCTATTATTTACATATTTACAAATATTTTAAGGTAAAAGATATAACTTCATTGAAAAAACTTAAGTAGAGAGATGTGTAATTTCTGCTTTACACGTGAGCACTACAAGTGAAACTTGGCCACAAAAACCATTCTGGCTCTAGATTTGTTTTCATTTCCTATGGAAATTGTCTGAAACAGTATGACCATGCATCTATATCATTAAATTAATGAGAAGTGAACTTTCTTGTAAAAATCTTTCCGTAATGAAAGTATTCAAGTAACAACCATCATTTGGGCAGAAAAGATGAAAAATAATCATGCCTATGTCAGAACCTAGTTGAATTGTTTGCATTAGTTTTCCTCTTTTTGCATGTTTCAAGATGGCCAAAACAAGTGTTGCAATGTGTCCTGGTTTGGCCTAAACCAGGCCGATTTTCCTTTCAGTGATTTTTACTTTCAGCTAAGTCTCCTCTAAATAACTGCACTTTCTGAAACTAACTGCATGTTTTTGCAGACAGTGTCTGCTTCCAGGACTGATAACGCTCGAAGTTTGTAGTTATCGCTGAGGCACCGGTAGGGATGTTGTGCAGTAAGGCTCTTGCTGTACTTTTTCTTAGAGAAACCAAGGTCACTGCTGATTCCTCACTGCTTACAAGTGAAAAGCTGAAGGGGGGGTCGCAGCTGCAGGGGGGAGCAGACAGGGCAGGTGACCCAAAATTGACCAACGAGGGTATTCCATCCCATACACGTCATTCTCGGTATAAAGCGGGGGGATCGCGAGGGTCTCGCTCTTGCTCGCTCTTGCTCTTTCTGCTATGGCCGGTGTCCAAGGAGGACTCCGACTGTTTTCCTGCTGCCCCCGATCCCGATCCGTGCATCCCTGAATCCAGCTCTCGACCGTCGCTAGGCCCAGCCTGGGCCTTCCCGGAGCCTGCCCTGCAGTGCCGGTGGTGACGTTGCCGACATCGGGGGAGCTCGATCTTGGTTTTGTATATATATTTGTATATATTTGATTATTCCAATATTATTATTATACTCTTTTTCATTATTATAGGTTTATTAAAACTGTTTTAACTTTCCAACCCGTAAGTCTCTCTCCCTTTTCCCTTTCCCTTTCCCTTCGGGTGGGGGGGAGGGTTAACAGAGAGCGTCTGCTGCAGGTTTAATCGCCAGCCCAGCTTTAAACCGTGACAGATTTATTGGCGCCCAACGTGGGGCTCGAGAGAAGCTCCAACAGGTTGCTCTGATAAGTCGAATCCCAGCTCCGGCGGGAGGAGACCCGGAGAGCTCAGCTGAGAGAGTATCAGATTTCTTCCTTTGAGATTTACGAGGGGTTGGAAATTAAAACAGATAGTGAAGATGCTGATGTCATTTTTGAGTACTGTGTTATCTCGTCTTTTTATAGAGTTTCTTTCACAGTTGAGTATTGCAATGATGCCTTACCTGCCGTGGGCACTGTGTTATTGTTTGCTTCTTATGAATGTTTACATGCGGTTTAGCAGTGGGCGCTGGTCGAAATGTATTGTTTTGGTATGGGGTTTGATACTGATTTATGCTGTGATAAACTGGGCAGTTACTATTCCGATCTCTTATCTCTATAACACAATGATGGGCAGTTTTAATCGTGAATCAGTAGCAGCGACTTCATCTGCACGCTCCAGGCGTCCTTTAGCTGATTCTGTTAATGATTACACTTCCAGTTTTACTTCAGGAAATAGTACCTTCTCCTTTTCTGCCAAGCTGGTTCCTCTAGATTTTGTGAAATTAGGATGGTGCTGTCTAGGTGGCATGTTTTTATTTTCGGTTGTCCTGAATGTGTTTCTGATGTGGGATAAGATTAAATATCGGTGCAGGGACAGTTGTAGATGTTGTGCAGCCACCTCAGATCCTACAGCGTGTGCTGCCACTACAGCTCGCACCGCAGCTGCTACACCCCCCAAGATGGCCACTGCAGCTACTCAGACTCTAACAAGTCTCAGCACTCCCACGACAGCCACTGCATCTACTCAGACCCCAGCATCTAACGAATCTGTACCAATTGCTCCTGTAACCAGGAAGAAATACCAAAAGAAATCAGCTCGTGAAGAGGAGGATGATGACTCAGAGCCTTCTAAGGCAGAGCCATCACATGACCCAGGTGAGGGCCCTTCTCAGGCAGAGTCAGGGCCCGACACAGATGGGGGTTCCCTTGATCGTCATTTTAAAGCAGACCCATCACAGAAGAAAGGTCGTTCTAAAGCAGAACTATCACAGGAGGAGGACTCGGATGTAGAGATAACCTACCACTCCTTATCCCTGAAGGACCTGAGAAATATAAGGAAAGATTTCAGCCGTTATGATGGTGAGCCAATTATTACCTGGCTGCTCTGATGCTGGGATAATGGGGCAGATAGCATGCAATTAGACGGTAGAGAAGCCAGACAGTTGGGATCCCTGTCCAGAGATGGTGGTATTGATAAGGTGCTTGCAAGAAAGTCAAACACTATCAGTCTCTGGAGGCGACTCTTGTCAGCTGTAAAGAGCAGGTATCCCTATAAAGATGATGTTATGAGCCACCTGAGCAAATGGACCACTATAGAAAAAGGTATTAACTACCTTAGACAACTAGCTGTGCAAGAGATCATTTATAGACACCCACGGGACATTGTAGATCCTGTAGATCCTGATGAAGTGGAATGCAACCGATCCATGTTCCAGAAGGTTGTGAAGAATGCTCCACCGACATATACCCATACATTGTCAATATTAGTCTGGGGAGAAGATGCTATGGCACGACCTAGTGTGGATGAAATGGCTAACTGTATGCGACAGTATGAAGATAGTATTTCTTCCCCACTGCAGGCCCGTGTCTCGGCTGTGGAAAAACTGACAAAGGAAAACAAGGACTCATTTAAACAACTGTCAGACAAACTGTCCAGGATAGAGAATAAACTTGACTCTCTACCTACACAGGCACGCGTTGCAGCTGTTACGAGAAAACGCTCTCCTACAGGACCAGCTCAAAGGAAACGGAACACATCACGAGGTATCCTGTGGTTTGCCCTGCGTGGTTATGGGGAGGACATGAACAGATGGCATGGACAACCTACCAGTACCCTACAGGCACGAGTACGTGAGTTGCAAGCTAAAAGAAATACCAGAGAGAATTTTTCTAGGAGGATGGCTGCTCCAGTTACCAGTGAGCAGGACCCCAGTCAGGGTAGGTGGGCCTCAAATTCCTTTTTCCAAAGTGTGAATAGGAGAAATGAAGGTCCAGTCCCTGTGAGCAGCACAAATCCATTTCTTGATTAGGGGGGCCCTGCCTCCAGCCAGGTGGAGGAAAGGGACAACCGAGTTTATTGGACTGTGTGGATTCGATGGCCTGGCACATCAAAACCACAAAGGTATCGAGCCTTGGTAGACACTGGTGCACAGTGCACCCTAATGCCATCGGATCATAAAGGGGCAGAACCTATCAGTATTTCAGGAGTAACAGGAGGATCTCAAGTGTTATCTGTATTGGAAGCCGAAGTGAGCCTAACTAAAAATGAATGGAAAAAGCACCCCATTGTGACTGGCCCAGATGCTCCATGCATCCTTGGCATAGACTACCTCAAGAGAGGGTATTTTAAGGACCCAAAAGGGTATAGATGGGCTTTTGGTGTAGCAGCTGTAGAGACTGAGGACATTAAACAGCTGTCTACCTTGCCTGGCCTCTCAGAGGATCCTTCTGTTGTGGGGTTGCTGAAGGTCGAAGAACAACAGGTGCCAATTGCTACTACCACGGTGCACCGACGACAATATCGCACCAATCGAGACTCCCTGATCCCCATTCATAAACTGATTAGACAATTAGAAAATCAAGGAGTGATTAGTAAGACTCGCTCACCCTTTAATAGTCCTATATGGCCAGTGCGAAAGTCTGATGGAGAATGGAGATTAACTGTGGACTATCGTGGCCTAAATGAAGTTACGCCACCACTGAGTGCTGCTGTGCCAGACATGCTAGAACTTCAATACGAACTGGAGTCAAAGGCAGCCAAGTGGTACGCCACCATAGACATTGCTAATGCATTTTTCTCTATTCCTTTGGCACCAAAGTGCAGGCCACAGTTTGCTTTTACCTGGAGAGGTATCCAGTACACCTGGAATCGACTGCCCCAGGGGTGGAAACACAGTCCTACTATTTGCCATGGACTGATCCAGACTGCACTAGAAAAGGGTGGAGCTCCAGAACATTTGCAATACATTGATGACATCATTGTGTGGGGTGATACAGCAGCAGAAGTTTTTGACAAAGGGGAGAAAATAATCCAAATTCTTCTGAAAGCTGGTTTTGCCATAAAAAGAGGCAAGGTCAAGGGACCTGCCCGGGAGATCCAGTTTTTAGGGATTAAATGGCAAGATGGGCGTCGCCAGATCCCGATAGAGGTGATCAACAAAATAACAGCTATGTCCCCACCTACTAACAAAAAGGAAACACAAGCCTTCTTAGGCGTTGTGGGTTTCTGGAGAATGCATATTCCAGATTACAGCCAGATTGTACACCCTCTTTATCAAGTGACCAGAAAGAAGAATGATTTTCAGTGGGGTCCTGAACAACGACAGGCCTTTGAACAGATTAAACAAGAGATTGTGCATGCAGTAGCCCTTGGACCAGTCCGTACGGGACAAGATGTTAAAAATGTGCTCTACACCTCAGCTGGGGACAAGGGTCCTACCTGGAGCCTCTGGCAGAAAGTACCAGGGGAGACTCGAGGTCGACCCCTAGGATTTTGGAGTCGAGGATACAAGGGTTCCGAGGCCAATTACACCCCAACTGAAAAAGAGATACTGGCAGCATATGAAGGAGTTAGAGCTGCTTCAGAGGTAATTGGTACTGAAGCACAACTTCTCCTGGCACCCCGATTACCAGTACTAGGCTGGATGTTCAAGGGTAAGGTTCCTACTACTCATCATGCAACTGATGCTACATGGAGTAAATGGATTGCATTAATTACACAGAGGGCTCGAATAGGAAACCCTAATCGCCCAGGAATCTTAGAAGTGATCATGGACTGGCCAGAAGGCAAAGACTTCGGAATGCCACCAGAAAAGGAGGTGACACGTGCTGAAGAAGCCCCACCATATAATGAACTACCAGAGGATGAGAAGCAGTATGCCCTGTTCACCGATGGATCCTGCCGTCTTGTAGGAAAGCATCGGAAGTGGAAAGCTGCTGTATGGAGTCCTATACGACGAGTCACAGAAGCCACAGAAGGACAAGGTGAATCAAGTCAATTTGCAGAGGTAAAAGCCATCCAGCTGGCTTTAGACATTGCTGAATGAGAAAAGTGGCCAAGGCTGTATCTTTATACTGACTCATGGATGGTAGCAAATGCCTTGTGGGGGGTGGTTAAAGCAGTGGAAGCGAAGCAACTGGCAGCGCAAAGGTAAACCTATTTGGGCTGCTGAACTGTGGCAAGATATTGCTGCTCGGCTCGAGAAACTAGTTTTGAAGGTACGTCACGTAGATGCTCACGTACCTAAAAGTCGGGCAACTGAGGAACATCGAAACAACCAACAAGCAGATCAGGCTGCTAAAGTGTTCCAAATAGACTTGGACTGGGAACATAAAGGTGAACTATTTTTAGCTCGGTGGGCTCATGACACTTCAGGTCATCAAGGGAGAGATGCAACATACAGATGGGCTCGTGACCGAGGGGTGGACTTAACTATGGACTCTATTGCACAGGTTATCCATGATTGTGAAACATGCGCCGCAATTAAGCAAGCCAAACGGTTAAAACCTTTGTGGTATGGGGGGAGGTGGTTGAAATATAAATATGGGGAGGCCTGGCAAATTGACTACATCACACTCCCTCATTTCGAAAATCGAAATAAGTGGGTAACCTCACTTGATTACAGTATAAAAGCAGCAGAAAGACAGTAGAGTACTCAGGCAGATTCTGTTTACCTGAATTTACACTTGACCACACAACTGTTCAGGATTAGAAGTGCAAGAAGCACACACACGAAAGGCAGATGTACTTGAAACAGGATGAGAACCTTTTCACTTGAGCCAAGCAAATACCACGATTCCTATTAAAACAAATGTCAAACCTTACGTTGCTATTTTTCATTCCAGATTTATACCCTCAAATCCCAGTTTCTGCTCACTTCTGGGGACTAGGTGTTCTCTTGCCACTGGCTTTTTCTCCCCTGATTATTTCTGTTTTCCTTATGTCATTTTACCCACACTTGGCTATGTCTATCACTTCTTAATCCCCTAAAATGTCATGTTGCCTTCTCCAGTTCTTTTCTCTACATACCTGCAGGGCCTCCCTCTGGCCACCATGAGACATGCTTGCTGATTTGTCTATTCAGTCTAATTATTTCACCCTTGTATCTTTTCACCCCTCCAATGGCTGCATTCTCTGGCAGCTACGGATTTCAACATATAGGTATTGTTTGTGGAAAAGTCCTTTGTTGATCTTCTGAATTGGACAACAGGATATTTTCTTCCTGAATACCAGCTGACCCACTCAGCTAGTTAAGAACTTACCTATTTCTTTCATGAGCAAGTTTGAGATAACCCACTCTTACAAAGCTTAGGTCACTTGTGAAACAAATCTCTATTCCAGGACCCCACACAAAGTAACATTAGTTTGTGTTTTGCCTAATCTAATCTAGCCTGGTTCCATGTGAAACCTGTTTCTTTGGAATGAAGCTTCCATAATACCTGTTAGTCAACTCTTCCTCAATGTGTCTCCTCCTCTGATCCTGCTTAAAAACAGAGAAGTAAAGCTAAACTGTGCCTCAATACTTTCCTGAAGTATGTGATGAAAAACAGTAAATACTTATCACCCAGGTCCTGCATGAACCAACAGGTTCTAATTGCCATGACCAGCTAAACCATCCCTCTGATTTTCCTGAGACCTCCTCCCCTTGGCTCCAGGAATATAGCTGCCTGTGTTCCAGGTCTGCTCTGATATGGTATAACCTTGGACCAGACTCTGTGGAAACAGCTACATTTGTTTCCCCATTCACTGACTCAAGAGTTGCATTTAAGCTTGGGCTGGGCTATGTTGTAGGTATGCCTGTGCTCAGCCTGGTACTTGGCTGATCTTGACATTGCCCTGCTGACTTGAGCTCTGACTTGAGCTCCAGCTTGTCGTCTTGGATGTGCCTTATCACTGTGAGCTTCTCTGGCAATCACTAGACTGTGGCTGACCCTGGTTACTGTCACCAGACTGCCCTGCTTGCCTTGCTCTAGTCCTGGGGGACTGCACCCCTTGAAGGACTGCATCCCTCTGCTTCCCCTCTGCTGCCCTTTGAGCAGCCCACTCTTGCTGCTCCTTGAGACTGATCAAGTAGCCAAGGAACCTCTTAGCCAACAGTTCTCTTTGGGGGTGTGCTGTAGGAGTGCACTTCATTGCTGGAAAGGAAGGCAATCAGGAACAATAAATAGCTTTTACACACCTGGTATTTATATGAATCAGTGGAAAACTACAGTTGGCTGTAATTCTGTATGGCTTAAAAAAACCAAAGCAACATGAGACACTGCAGGAAGTTGTTTTAGAAACTGACAATTAAAAAGTATTTTTCTGAAATCATCTTCAGACCAGTTATGTTTTCTTCTCACCCAGAAGATGGCATTAATGACATGCATTCTACCTGCACCTGTCTTTGATGACCACAGGGATTAGTAAACTGTTCTGCCCATTAACTTTCTGCTCCTTTATATTAGAACAAATTCACACGTGCCAAACAGAAAGCACTCACTTCTCTAACAGCTTCTTTCAAGGTGAAATCGAAGTTGAATAGGAGAGACATATTTGAAAAACTAGCCCTTCTTCTGGAGCACTCTGCCATTCTGTTAGAGAAAGGGAAGGAGAGAGAATTGGACAGTGAAAAAGGGAAGAGCAAGGTAGAAAAGAGAAGAGAAAGGAGAGCAGGAAATAGCCTTTCCATATACATATTTTAGGACTCAATTGATACAAAACTTTCTCTAGCTTCTAGATGAATGTCTTCTATAACTCTTCCCTAACTACAAACTTGAGAGCTATGGCACGTGTTGAAAAATATCTATGCAACATAGAATTCAGGGGTAAAAATTTCTTTGTAACATACTAATCTGGATCTAATAAAAGACAGTAGTGTAGTTCCACTTAATAAACTACTTTAAAGCCAACCGTAACCCCCAAAATTATTTTGAATTGCCATGTGCCATTTTGCAAACATTCATTTCAGCTGCTGTCTTGGTTGAACAGGCTAAGTTGGAAATCACTCATTTGTGCACCCTAACATTCTGGTACTCATTGCTACAGATTTGCTCTTGGCTGATGAGGTAAGAAACTGATGCCTCTGCAATCAACATAAAAGATTAACCAAAAGATATTCATACAGTATGTTACACAGGCTGTAGGGGAGGAAAATCTAACATCATGGTCATTTACGTTACTATTCAGGTGTTAAATGAGCTTTTAAATAAACTTTTCAAGAAGTGTCAGAACGTTTTGCTCCAGTATTTTTGATGTTATAATAGCATATGATCTGAAATCTCAGCATTCTATATTTAATAGCTTGGAAGAGGATCATCCTAATTCTACTTATTACTGTAGGCATAGAGGTGTCAGGTTATGCTTGCACCAATTTTACCATCCCGTAACATTTCAAATTCTTTGAAGACCTCTAAATCAGGGCTTCTGGTTGTTTTGTTTTGTTTTTAATTAATTAAAAAAAATGGAGATGCAAAGTTGTTGCAAATAATCTATGCCTAAACGTAACTCTGTTGCTGCTCTATTCAGGTCTTCCTGCTGCTTAAAATTTATCAATAGCAGCTCATTAAACATTTATTATATCATTGAGATCACAACACTACATTCCAAGCTCTGTTGGTATTTCCTTGCTAAATCCCAATTTTCAGGGGTTTATTACTCCATTATCTTATATCTCACTGGGCTCTCTTATAATAATGGGGGATTATGTCTGAAACTTAATTAGTTCAATTTTTATTGATAGCACTTATTAGAAGGTCCCCAGTTTCTACTCTACAGCTAGCAAATAAAGAAGATACAGCCAGGGAACTTGAAAGAAAAAAGATTTTAAAACCAAAATTCAATCTAATAGCATACAAAATTAATCAGAATATCCTTAAAAAGGCCTGAAGTCTTCTTTTGGGCAAAGATGCAAAAAGTGAAGCAGTGATTGCAAATGCCTCTGCTGTTGGGGTATCTCTAGAGCCTCTGGTGGAAGGTTCACAACTGACATTTCCTGGCAGAACTGTTAAGGCCAACTGGGATCAGTTTCTCCTGGGGAAAGCAGGCATCACTCCTCAGGGGATGTTATGCACTAAGAAAGACTACATGTGACATTTGTGGTTCTTGTAACAAGCGAGGATAAATCTAAGCCAAAGCAACTGACAGATAAACAAATGTGCATTTGCTTTAAACATGCTATTTACTTCTCCATAAAACATGACAACAAATATATGTAGCATCAAAATAAATGCAACTGATCAGACTGACACCTAGAAAATACATAGTCTGCCACGTGAACAGACCTTTAAAGCTATAGAAGTGACTTTTCTCTTTTAGCATTGTAAATACTCATACACATTGCCAATAACTAGGGAGCAATTCAAAACCTGCTTTAAGTCACAAATGAGAATGAGTTTGGACACCGCCTAAACCACAGACAGAAGTGAACAGTGTTGTCCAAAGGAACAATACGATCTGGTTTCGAATGCTGTTCCAGAACACGCTTATTCTAGACATTAGTAGGCTTGGTTTGGTCAAAGATGCGGTTTATTGTGGAACAGAGGGAGAAATGGTAAAACTACGACAGTGCCAAGGACTGTGTAGTGTTTGCATTTTGTCAGGGTCCTTAACATTTTTGAATCAAAATACCAATAGTGTTAGGCTGTGTTCAGCTTTTCTCAGTCTTCAGAGAGCTACGAATTTTCATCAGTCTTCAGAAGGAAGCAAATAGGTGCAGTGACTGATGCTGCTTAGATTACTACAACTCATTCTTTATAGCAAAATGCATTAAAGAATAATTGCTACATTTTAGACACTTTATTCCTTTTGCAATTCCCCCCTGCTACAGTGATGTTTCAGTTCCTGTATCAGGAGTAAGGATCAAAGCATTCTCCTGGATATGCTCAAAACAGAAGAAATTAGAACAAAAACCCCCACAGTTCAGACAAGAAAAATGCACTTACAGTGCAGAATTTCATCATGCTAAGGCATATATTTCTTGTTACAAACTGATTAGAAAAGAATAAAGAGAAAGCATCATTGTTTGTTGGATGAAGTTTGGAGATTAGTATAATACAACTTATGAAAATAATAACACAAAATATAGCTTAATGCCCATAGGTACTGCACAACATGCCATGATTGCATTACTTAAAAATGTATAGGGGATTGTCCTCAAAAATAAAATTTTAGAGCTAACTACATTTTATTAACTACATTTCAAATTAATGGCAACACACAGGACATCTTAAAAATTCTATATACATGCCAATAACTTTCACTTTTGTATGCTGCTGTAAACAAGAGGAAAACAATGCCTCTTTCCCTTCATAAGACTCACAGATTTCTAAGTACAGTACTGCAGGAGAAAAACTGGAACGAGTCCATAAGAAAACTGTAAGTTCTGCATGCAGCACAACAAATGAACAGAATTTATGCAGAATAGCCATAGAGGTACTTTGTTGTAGTGTTCTACCCTCTCACAAAGCAGGTCTTTCTCATTTGAATTTGTAAATGAACCCTGGATATTTACATGAACAAGCACAAACCCACCACTCTTCCACAAATCAAACCAAACCCAGCTGCTCATTTTGACCCCACATTGCCATACACTATTATTCCATCCATCTTACATCTAAATACTCAGTATCTCCCTGTGAACACTATTCTGCAGCCTTGGTCTTTTCAAACTGATTTTACTACAAATATTTTACACAAATTATTTTGTACCATGCTATGCTAAGTAGTTGTGAATTTTCACAGATTGTAGCCTTTTCTGTGTGTTTTTTTTATTACAAAATGGAAACATATGGCTCAGCTTCAAGTGGCTAATTGGCAACGTATTAAAGTGCTGTTAAGAGGTTCAATTGTATGTATAACATCTGATAATCTGATTGTATTTTATTTAAGACTAGGAAGTATTTCAGAAGTCAACAGATGGCAGCAGATATACTTTAGAGAAAAAAAACAGTAATTTACTTCTATTTCTTTCACAGGGTTGTCTTGCCATTTATTGAAGTAGAGTTTGAATGTAAGGGCTGGAATGCAATGAAGAAAACTTCACCAGTAGAAAAAGACTAATAGTAGATGGTTTTGCTTTATTCATCAAGATAGTTTCAGTTAATTACAAATGTGTTTCATGCAAGGCATACATATATCATAATCCAATTGCTATATATATATGTGCAAAACCACACTTCATACCATACGCTGCAACAGAAATTGCCTTAGTGAATGGGAAAGGCTTCTTATGTACAGCTTCCATGCAACTGAATTATATACTGCAGGTGAGGTTACTGCTGTTGTAGGATTATGCATTGGAACGTAGACTCTAAGTAACTTCGATGATTTAGATCTCAGTTAACCTCAAGGGGCTTTTGGTATCCATAAACAACAGTAAATCTTAATTACTTCTTTTAATTGGGATAACCACTACCTTGGATAACCAACAGCCTAAGATTTTGTTGTAGCAGAAGAGATGAGTGTTATGAGGTAGCTGATTACAGAACAGATTAAGCAGGTAGGTGGCTCTTCTTTGCATGAGCTACTTGGCAAGGAGTGCCCAACGTCATTTCCAAGAAAATAACCAAGACAAAAAAAGAGCAGTCCTCAACAGAAACATGCTTCTCCTACTACTACTTCTTTCTGAAGTAGCTCTATAGTCTCCCTTACCTTAAATGTTTAAATGCAAGGTGTCTTTCTCACTGTACTACAACAAGACGAGAGCTTCAGTTGACAACTTGCCACTACATGGGCCTCAGGAGTAAACATGACTGCTTAGTACACTGCTGATTTTGTTCAACTGCCACACCAAAATCAGATAAAAGAGACAGATAGAGTACTTGCACTGGCATCTCCCACTTATTTTGAAGAGGGTAAAAACAACACACCATCTTCCATAATGTGCCAGAGGAGATATTCTTCTGGGTCAGGTACTTGACAGAAGAGAAATTCTGACAAACAAAAAAGAGGAAAAAGTAATCCCCCAAGCAGGGAGATCCGCTCACAGAAGGGTGCTGTGCTCTTGTGTGGCATTACACGGCCCTTCCCTTTGTCCAGTGTTTTCTCGTGTGGCGCTTTTGAGGTTTGTGAGGTATTTGTTCAAATTAGGGGTGGATGGGAGGAAGGGAGGGTTTTCAGTTGCCAGATTCTGCGCAAGACATGCCACGACCCAGACCTGCCCTTTTCCCCACTGCAGCTGGGATTTTTAAATGGGTGCAGTATAGCTGAAATAGCAAATCAAACCTTGCTTGATCATTTACATAGCCCAATACAAACAACTGATATTGTTAGAGACAGCAGACAATGAAGCATTATAAATATCTTGGTATTTCAATAGTAAAGATAATCTACACTTTATATTAGAAACCAAATCACTAGTTTATAGTGTCTTAAACATTTTTCTTTTAAGACATATAAATAGAAACTGAAGTGTGAGGGAGTTTCAAGATAGTCCTATTGCAGAACATCAAACTCCTTTGATGAATCTGGCATCCCAATTGTACTGCTTTTAGATCTTTTGGGAGCATCTTTTCAGGAAATATAAGCAAGTGTTGCTTTATAAATATGTAATCTTTTGCTAATCTAAAAATATCATTTTTTATAAATTTTTAGAGAGCAATTTAAAGTTCAAACGCAAAAGAAGGATCTTTTGCTTGTCTTGTCATGGAAGGACATTATAACTAACAAAAATATAAAGTATTTATGTTCTTGCAGGTATTTCAGACATTTTAGCTGTGATTTTTTTCATAACCACTCTAAACCACAAGCCATTTAAGCTTTTTAATATTAATGCTTTAATATAGAACTTTAAAGAGAACAAACCAGAGCATCGCATTGTTTGAGAGATGTGTTGCTCCAGTCCTAGTTTATTAATCTTAACAGAAAAACCTTTGTCTAAAAAATGTGTTTCATTATAAGGAAAGAAAAAAAATCAGTATGTTCTTTGAAATGCTCCTTGAATTCAAGGTGTACAGTGAGCAAAGTATTACATATATCCTCAGCTCATGCATATATTTCCAAATTGCCATCTGGTGTGCATATATTATGCATTTGTGTAATAACATGCATAGTTATTATTGTTTTAAAATATAAGTTATGAAAGCTAAATAAAATATATCATAGCTGACAACTCATTTTTCCCCAACAGCTTTTGAACAGACATGCTTATATTATCTTAATGTCATATTGTCATGTTCAAAAAATAAGACACACTGTGTGAAAATGAATTAAAGTGTAACTAACTTTCAGCCCTTAGTACATGCTTTTGGCATGCTCCGTGTGTACAATATACTACTGTTTTAGTCCTTTTGCCTGCATGGACTAGAGTAGGTTTGGTTTTGTTTCAGTTCAAATCAAAATCAAGAGAGCGAATTTATCCTCTTGGGGCTGTTGAGGGTAACTTTACTCTGTATTAGATCATGACACTTGTTGACTTAGCTTCAGACTTCACCATGCAGTTGCACCCCCAATACCTTACACTGCTGAGCAGAGCGTGCTAATACAGCTACTTCTAACACCCAAAGCCAGTGCCTACATGGCAATATGCTGTCTCATGACGACATAACACTATGCAGTCACAAACTGATTTTGTAAAAGCAGGTTTTAACTTGTGACAATATTCACATTACTGGAAGTTTCTCTTTACTAATTTATTAGTATTTGAAGATTGTTTACTGGATTCCACTCTATTGCAACAAGCTTCTGCTCCTTCAACCCGTTTGTTACACAAACGCTGCAGGGAACAGATTTATGCCTACTAGAAACAAGACCCAAGTGAACTACAAAAATCTGTTGAAGCCTTCTCCCTTCTTCTAGTCTGCTGCTGCCTGGTTTTAACAATGAATAAAGTGTTTGGTGGAGGCTTTGACCAATAGATGAATTTTGTTTGCAGAAAATCCATATGGATTTTGTGGATACTTACAAGATGAGTAAGGGGCAGATAACGTATAAAATCTAAATGACATCAGAACTAATACTTGTCTGAGATTCTCATAAATGTTAGAGGTTATGCTAATTTATATTATTAAATAATAAATTAGGTATTCAGCAGTAAGTTAGAAAAACTTCAGCAGTAAGTTATAAATAAAAAAGTTAGTGATCAGAAATTTGCTGCTCCACAGCAGCTCACAAACTAATGGCACAACAATTTTGACAAGAAGGATGCCACAGTTAAAGCAAACTATTAGATCAGGATGCCAGAACAGAATTTTGCAGCTTAAAAAATGCTCTCGAATATTCTTTTACAATGTTTTTATTTCTTCTTATGTATTCATAGAAGATATTTCTAAAGTACAGAATTGCGTGTTTAGGCTGACACACTGCCTCTATGCTGGTGCAAGAGAATTCTGTCAGATGCCTTGAATTTTTTTTTTTTGAATGCCTGCCATATTCCTATAAATTAAGCTTGACTCCTATTTGCTTGTCATGTCTGATAATGTGAGACCTGAAGATATGCCAGCAGTGAAACACTTTGCTTAGAACAAATCCCTGATTCATACATGTCATGCATCAAGATGACTTCAGACTTGTGAAGAGAAGCCCAGGAAATTCCTTCAGGTGAAAGTCATGAAAATTGTGTAATTTTCACTTGCAAGCTCAAGCATACATGTAACAATTCTGAAATCACCAGTCATTATGAAATAGCTTTGCAGCTATGGATGGAAGCAGATTACTGACAAGGTAATGACTATACTTAAAGCCATCAAGCATAAGGATTTTATAGATCACTGATTTTCATATATAGATGTTGCAAGGTATATAAACAAAACTCCAAGTGGTGCTTATCTAGAGATACGTTGCTTTTGTTGTTCTCCTAACACTAACCAGCTTTTATCCTCCTTCTTCCTACAACTTCTTATACAAACACTCACAAGCAAGTATATGGTCTTACTTTTTACCCAAGTTATATCACCTGACAAAGAAAACAAGCCTCACTTGTTCGTCAATGTGGCCAGATGCAAGAGGGAGAGCAAGAAACTGTGTGTGAACATCAACTGGACACAACTAAAACTGAATTACAAGACCGTCACACACTCTTTCATTGTCTAATGCAGTAAGGAAATTACAACAACAGAAATTTTTTAACAGTGAGCAAGGGGTTATTTAGCTTTTTAAGAAAAAACATCTGACTTTTTTACAAAAAACTATTGCTACAAATTCAAGATACATGGAAGTTGTACAGTAAAGTAAAATTGACAGAGGAGTTAGGAGACAACACTATGTAATATTTTAATGTTAATTGGGGAATTCAAAAAACCTGACTACTATTTTGAATCTTATGTACTTATCTAAATGATTGGTTTAAAATACAAATTCACAAAATACATTTGTGAAAATAAAAATGAGTGTTCTCATCAAAAACATTTTCTAAAATATAGTAGAAATGATGATTGGACAGCTAGTTTGAGCTTCAAAATCTCTAATTCTGTGTCACTAAAGAAATGCATTATCTAAAGCTTGTAAAAAATTTCAGTCTCTCAATTGGTTTCTTCTATTTCATTCCTCTTTTTGAGGTTCAATTGAACATTCACCTGATACTGCGACCTGCCACCCTTCTGTGACCCTCATAACGAAGGTAATACATATCAAAAAGGCAAAAAATATAACTGAATGACTCTCCTCAACTATATCAACTCACTGAACCTTGACTTGATATAAGCTACAAAGCCCTTTCAATACTGGTGGGGATTTTTTCTTCCAAGTTTTTGGTGAAGGAGTAACAAAATTTACAGTGCAAAATGAACTCAATTCATACTCACAGAAGATCTAAAATAGTAGAAGGAATTGAAGCTGTTTCAACAGTGCACATTCACCATCTCCCATTGCACACACAGAGAGGACATAAGGCTTTGATGTGCTTTTAACTTTTTTTGAAGCAAATCTTCAGTAGCAGAGATACATGTCTTAGTAGGTGCATAGAGAGATTACTGATAATATTCAAAAGCAAATTGCATTTCATACATATCCCTTTTAATCTCCATTCAGCTCTAGTATTATTTAAATAAAAAAAAAAGAGCAGTTCAACTCTTTTTATAGTATGAGCACTATGTACCCATTGAGAATGTGCATGTAAATACATATGTGGAAGAGGGAGTAAAATACCATAGCTGAAACTAGTTATCTGGGGAAACATTAAGGCATTTAGCTGTAGTTATTGTTCAAACACAGATTTTGCTGCATACCATTATGTAAAGTAATACTATCATTTGCACTTCAAAATTACAAGAATTAGAAAGATACTGTAATTAAGGCAATGTTTTGACCTCCCAGTTTCTCATGATCCAAACAAACCAATGCAAAGATTCCCACATGTATTATAGCAGATTCATTCACGTGTCAGCAGGAAGAAGCCTAAGACCAAATTCACTATCTCAGCTCTTCCTTCGCAGCTTTTCTTGAGCTAATAAAACTTGTGTGTACTACAAGAAGCTCTGATAACCTGCTGTGAATTTTTCCTCCCTCTCTGTTTGAGGATGGCTGGTGCTGTTGACCTTACATGCCAGAGGGGTGTTGGAAGGGTAAGTATAACAACAGAGAAAAGGGGTAGTCACTAGTAAGTTTTCTGCTGTAATAATTTTAAGGCTATTATTAATGAGGCTTTTTGATATTAATTTGGATTGTGAGTGTTAATATTATTGTAGTTGAACTAGTAATGGATTTTTATTAGATTGTGAAGATTTTAATTGGGCTAATGATAAATTCTTGGCTCTATATATGCTTTGTTCCCTTTTGGCCACAAGACACCAAGTGTAATGCTTCCTTATGATGGAAAATGGAAAGGAGAACATAAAAAGGATATCTCAGTTCAGATAGAGATTTTACAAGTTCATATTTAGTATTCTCCTTTCATAGCCCTTATTTATTCTTTCCAGTTCTGAAATACATGGAGATTGACTGTTTTGATTGGAAAATGTTGTTAGATCAGTATGAGTTGTAAATAACTCACAAGAAAACAACAAATGTTCTCCCACAGTACGAAACCTTTACTCCCCCAAAGGAGTCAAAGCTGAGTTCCATATTTATTTAGATTTAGCTCTGCATTAATGAATATGATCCATATGATGAAGTATAATGGCAGTGCCGTGGCAACCACTAAAATTACTGAAGTGTGAAGTTATCCAAAGTAGCTAGGTCAGTTTCTTTTGAACCTTCAAGTAGGACCTTGAAGGGGGAATTGCTTGCATTAATTTAGACAAGGAAGTGAAACCTGATTATTACTGGTCACAAATGGTTGTTCACTTATCCTGGAGGAAATGATCTCCTGTTGGCAATTAAGAGGTAATTAGCAGTTTCCTGACTAGAATATACACATCCAGCCAGTAATTTTCCACTCTCAACCTTAGGGCAAGTGAACTATTGCCAGTTGCAGATGTTTAACACTTTCCAACCTCAAAACAGTCTCAGCCCACAATTTCAGAAATGCTGCTTTAAGAATGTTAACTCAGGGAATGTGAAATTTTACATAATGCATTAATTTGCTAAAAGATAGATTATACTTTCTGTAAATTCTGATTTAATCTCCTACAGCAGATTCAGGCACTGATATTAGTATTCAAATATGCATGTGGGTGAACCACTACACTCCAGTTGCAGTAGACAAATGCTCATATGAATAATCAGTATTTCTGTTTGTTAGTATGGAAACACACAACCTATTCCTGAAGACAGAAGTAAAATGATCGATAAATGGCAGGATGTTTGTCTGAACAGGGAAATCCAGCCTACGTCTGATACTGGTGAAGATCTATCGTGCAAGTAGTCTGTCTGCTCCAAGTGTTTCAGCATGTTTCTTCCAGAGGAAAGAACAGACTCTCCTTCTAGAAGAGCCACATGCAGATCTGCACTTGCACCAGAGCCATGCTAGAGCACAAGCTGGTCAGTACCTCTGAACCTCTGCAATCTGCCTGAACCACAAAGGGAGTGGGTTAACTGTAGGAGGTGAGTGAGGGTCTCTGTACTGCAGTGGTAAGTTATTCAAAAAGAAATAGCTGACAGTATATTTTGGAAATTGGAATTTCAGATGTGAAATTCAGACAATAATATTTAATGAAAAGAGACCCACATACTTAAATTAAAGTGTGTAGGAAAATGTAGAGGGCTAAGCAGCTACTCTGAAGACACAAACGGGAAAATCTTGAATGACAACAGATGCAGAATTTACTTTTAAACAATTTTTAACTTTTTGTAATCTTTTGGCATAGAGATTTATTCCCCCTTTCCCTCCCCTCGTAATTAAACAAAGCAATAGAGCGTATCAGGAGTACTTTTGATCCCAGGATAGTGGGATGAGTGTGAGCCATAGGCTCCTAAGAAATGTTAATGTACTGAGACAGATATTAGTATTACAAAAAAAGGATAACCTTCTTTTGGTATAAATTATAAATCAGAAATGTCATCGTGACAGAAGAAACCAATTCTTATGTTTAAGACTCCTTTGTTTTCTACTGAGCAGTTCTGTTAAACTCCGAGAACCTTTCACAGCCCATTCATTTTATTGTTCTGTTAAGCTTATGGCATTTTTTTAAGCAGTGATTCAAACAGCCTTTTAAGCTTCCCTAAATAGTGCATCAAGCACATTTCTTAATATTACCAACCAGTCTCTGATATAAATTATGTAGTTCTGAAAGTTTATTTGCAATTTCACCCTAAATCAGATTTTAAAAAGTTTTAGACAGAAAGCTTAAATAAAGCCTATATGGAATCAAGCATGAAGTCTATATGTACACTATATGCTGCAGGCTTGTGTATAGTTTTGGAAATGGCCTTGTGAACCTGCTTAGCAATGAAAATGGTGAAATTTGAGCAAGGAAGGGATCTTATGAGAAATAAAGACCAGGCTTTAAGGAGGATAGAGGGAAGATGATGGGGAATTCTCAACCGTTTTTTCCATCACTGATAAAAAATAATGTAACAAACAAGAATGCAGTTACCTTGTTTCCCTAGAATAGCTGCTGATACTTAAAATCCCATATGCATGAATTGATCAACGCATTGACTTCATCATCTGAAGCAGAATTTGCCTTGCATTTCAGCGTTCCAGTGAGGAGCACCGAACAGAAATACATGCCTAACAATTAAAGATTTGCTGCCTACATACCTGTTATAAAAGAATCTGCCTGGAAACACTTTTTTAGTATGGAGAAAAACATTTGTTCCACCTAAGCTAAATCATGCACCCTACTTTTAGGGAGTGAACACACAGCTAAGCAGGCCCTTGATCTGGAAGGCTGCCAGTAAAAGCATCTGTAGGACCTGTAGCAGGTCCATTTCATAGAACCAAGAGCAAATAATGCTGGGAAGGACTTTTATTTCTTCTGCTCCAAAGCAAGAATATATGTAGCTCATTCCTGGCAGCCGTTTGAACAGGCAAAGTGTGAAATCTTGATAACTTCACACTGATCTGTTCCAGTGCTTTACCATTCTCATTATTAATCTAAATGTTCTCGGCTAATTTTTTTAAGCCCATTGATTATTTTCCTCTCTTTATGATTATAAAGAATGTTTTAAACTTCTCCTCTCCCAACCAATCTTTTATGATTTCAAGGTTTTTTATAACCTTTCAGACTTCCAATCTGTAGACTCAGGAGTTCCAAATCTTTTAGACTTCATTTGGCCACCAAAACAACACGCACACTTTGGCCATGTTACTAGAAAAAAAACTGTTTTCCAACTCTTAAGAGGTGTATTTTTGCTACAGTAAAACTAAGGCAAGAATGGGAAAAGTAATTTATATTTCCAGACTTCTTGGAAATATGATTACATTAGAGGAAGCTAGCAGCCAAGACTATTAGAATAATTATCATAGATTCAGTATCATGTGGAGCAAAATTTAAGTTTTGCCTGTACAAAAATTCTCCATAATCCAACTTTTGCTCTCGCCAAGTCTTATTTCTACTGGACTGACAAAACATAAGCAAAGTATTATCCACTGTAAATGTTCCTGTGTGCATAAACAGCTTTGTTCTCTTGGAGTCTTTCATTTCAATAACAGTGTCATGAAACAGTTACAACCAGAGACGTTGTTACTCCT
Source organism: Nyctibius grandis (assembly GCF_013368605.1). Classification (NCBI taxonomy): domain Eukaryota; kingdom Metazoa; phylum Chordata; class Aves; order Nyctibiiformes; family Nyctibiidae; genus Nyctibius; species Nyctibius grandis. Next base: position 83,571,552 of record NC_090663.1, read on the forward strand.
TGTGTTGCATTTGATGGACTGAAAGTTAGAAATGGTTAGGGGCACACATCAAACATCAAACCTTAAAACTGCTTGGATTAGGAATATTGGGTTGTTCTTCAACAGGAATATAACAGTGCATCACATTTGTCCTCTCAGGTTCCAAATTTCTCAGAAGTTGGTTTTTATGGGCAGGGCCTATCTTTACCTTAAACTTTTATGAGGATTTACAGAGATTAACAAACTGAGAAAACACATTCCCCTATTCTGAATGAAAGATACCAAAACTTCAGAGCATGTGACAGTGGAGCTGAGGGAAGCCTCAGGCATTGTGCTGCCCCAGGGAAGCTCCAGTGTATCTCCAGCTCAGCTTTGCTAGTTCTTTATTCCACTGCTTTATGGTTTTGTTTTTGTTTTCTTCTTATAGATTGATGAAACCATCTGACAAAATATAAGCATCCTGTTATGACTCAGGTTATGTATATTTTATTCTCATTGATTTTTACTTCCTCCTTAATCTTTCTTTTTTCAATGTACCCTCTTTTTTAATCTTCATATACCTGTTTTTCTTTCATGACATTCCTTTCTTTCCTGACATCCATCACTTCTGGCTACTTTGTTTTAGTGCCGATTTTTCTTTTTTTTCTGCTGTCTTTCAGCATTCCTAGATATTGGCTTCCCCATGTTTATGGGGACCCTTGGTCACAAATTCAGCCATTCAGTCTCTCCTGCTTATCACCAAAGTATTAACCATAAACACATACTCAAAACTCCAAAATATTTGCTAGGGAAGACTTTCTTTTGCAAGTCAGGCTTTTTCTTTCACCAAAGAATTCAGTCTGAGTGGGGCTTAGCTCTCACACTCAGACACTCTTAGACTATACAGAGCTACTTAAACCCTGAGCAATCTCAGCATTTTCCTACTACTGCTGCTCCAGTGCCTTAGAGTGTGTCAGCCTTCACCTGCTCTTTTCATTTCTTTTCTTGCTGTACTATCTATTGTAAATGGGAGAGAAGGCATAGGGATAGAACAAGAAAAATATTTTGCTAATGTGCAAGATTTTATTATTCTAGAAATGTTTTTACATCCTGTGAAGCTGTCCGTAACAGGCATCTAGTGGATTATTTATCTGAGAGGGATTCATAAATGTTCATAAACATTCATGAATTGTAAAAGTAATGCTTTTGGTTTATATTTTTGGGTAAGAAATTCACTGTTGAGTGTGCCTAATTCACTCTTAAAGGTGGACATTAATCTGTGGGAAATTCTAATTTCTTCCATTATTCCTGCCTAAAAGCCTGATTCTGCAGCCATTAAAAGTATGACACAATTTATAGCAGACCTTGGTGGCATTTTTTTAAATGGAAGCAACATTCTCCTGAATTTTCTTTCAATTTTCCCTGATGAAAATCCATCTGAATTCCTGCATGTGATTAAGAAATTTGTGCCTGCCTTCACAAATCCAAGCATATACAAGTTGTTTGGTTGGATGGAAACTATCATGAGAAGAAGGAAAATGGCATGAAATGCTTCCAAAACCAACTGAGTTGCAGACATAATAAATCTACATTTCAGCCCCGATTTGCAACTGGAATGTTCATATGTATTAAGTGTTTGTTCAGATGTAAACATCTGTATGCCATTTTAGATATTTCCACTTGACTCTGAAATTGAGAATAACGTTTATGAGAAAATGATAGCAGGCAAAAGAACAAATTTGTGCATGTTTTCTAATATTTCCTCCCTGAAAACCTGCCATGAGAGAAAGAAAATACTAAAATGAAATGTTGACATATCCAGTATTAGCAATTTATTCCCAATCTGCTTTCTGGTTTTCCATGTTACGCTATTTTTACTCTGCTTAGGTAAAGTAGATGCTTCAAATGTATAAGTAAAATTACTGCTCTGGGACAATCCAAGAAAATGCATCTGTACTTGTGGTTTCATTTGGTCCACAAATTGGAAACATACTTAGATGTAAGTAGATAATGCCTTTCAGTTAGCATTAAGTTGGAGTTCTCAGGAGCAGTAACAATATTCTATACATTGTGAAATCATGTAAAGAACAAACCAAAACAGATATGAAGAACATTACTAAGAATAAAGTTTTAAATGAAACTTCAAGTCCCTGGACTTTTATTTCTAAATTAAATGTTATGGACTTTTTCTTTGGATTTTCCTTTTAAATCAACACATGATTTCTGAAAGCTTGTCAAAAAATAGCATAACAAAAAAGTCTATTTGGCTGCTTGCAAAGGGCAGATCTAGCTCACACAGTCCCAACACAGTTCTGTGTATGTACAATAGCTGCTTCTAAAGACATTGTTTTCAGGCAAATTATGCCAGGCTAACTCACAATGAGTAGCGCTTTCTTCCAGAAATACAGGTAAATATTCCTGTATTCCTGAATATTCCTCAGGCACATGATGAGGAATGTGACCCGATACTCTGATCCTCAATAGACACTGTGAGCATACTAAATCACTGAAGTGAGTGGGGCTTCACAAGGACACAGTGGTCACCTTTGAAGATTAGGGCTTAACTGAGTTGATGGCTTTATGGTTACAAAAGGAATCCCTTTATTCCGTAAAATCCTTACCAGCAAAAATGAAAGCAGACTGCCCTAAATCAGCAGGGATTGCCATCTGTTCAAAAGATGGAGAATATCATGGAGAGAGAGAATAACACTGCTTTTGAAGTATTGCTTACTGTGACTAAAGTTGCAAACTATGTTCAGAAGCAATGAGTAGCCATCTCTTAATTGATAATATAGCAGTAATTGAAGAGAATGTATTACTGTGAACTAAAGGTTGTCTGAAACAACACATTTTGTGACCAGATGTAATTTAATTACATTATACCTGCAGTGTAAATATTATTGCACGTGAGCATTTTATCATTACAGGAATGATCGTTCACTTGCACAAATCTTGGTCTTCCTTGTACCTGTGGATGATATTATTCTGAAGCTTGATGATGATAGCACTGAAAGAACCAAACCAACATCAGGGCATCAGCACCCGAAGATCTATGCACTCACTTGAGGAAGAGATATGCCTTGGGTGAAAGAATGGATGATTTAAATAGATGAAACAAATGTCCAGGTGAGGCAGTGGCTTTCCTAGGTTGCACAGCAGGTCAGTGCAGTTTGAGAACACAGGTGTCCTGACACAGACAGTCAAATTATGCACTCTACCAGTTCTACCTAGCTCATCTTTATTAATCTGAGATTTTGCTATGTTAGACCTCCAGCTGTTTTTTCATACTTCTCCCCAAATGCAGTTAAGTTGCAAAGTTGACCTTCGTAATAGCTAATTATTTTTACTTGTCACCTATGTGCTGGGAACCATAAGACATGTGGTATAATTCATGCATTTCTTTCTGCAACTATGCATTGTTTACTAGATGGAAGGAAAGCTGGCAAACTGTTGTATTTAGTATGAGCATTATATGAGGGTATATATGCCACCCTATGTATTTCTTTTTTGTGTAAAATGAGGGGAGGGGTAAAATAAAAGGCAATCAGACAGATTATTGTCCTTGGGGTGGGTATAATGCACTTTATCCCTCTTATTTTTTCACTGTCATGCTGCTGTTTCCCAAAAGGTTTGATTAGGCTTTTAATTAACTTGAGCTGGAGGTGATGTGACCTCTAATTAAGTTTAATTCTGTTTCTTCTGGCAGTATAATAATAAATGTATTCAAATGAGACTCACAGATCAACAAACCCAAGCAAGTTAGCAACTAACAATGAAGGCTGTCAATTGTTGTGAAAAGGGTTTTTTAAAAAAAATAAGTTTTTAGTCTTAAAATTAAGCTGGTTTTGTGAGCAGAAATTACTGAGGCAAATTCCCATCAGGTATGTATGGCAGTGCTCTGCCCAAATCACTGCAACTCCCCAATTAATATCAGCTAAGTAGCTGGCCTGCTAAATAATACAGGGATGTCTCATGATGCAGTTTCACATATTTTATATCTAAGTACTGCCTACATCCATTTATTTTAATACTTAAGCTGGGTATGAATTTTAAAAATGCACATGAGAAACTTTAATTTGCAAGGCACCAAATCGTAGGCAGAAGAGGAAGAATGAGAAATCCTCTTCTATTGGAAGTTTTTAAACTGTTGTCACTGCAGGTACCTGACAGCCAAGTGAAGCTGACTGCCTGCTTCACAGGCTATGGAAGTTGCACTGTTCACTGACTTATTTCTTTGCGTCACTTGTTTTTATGGTGGTTATTACTATTTGCTCTATAATAGCACCTAGACACCCCAGGTAATACGAAGTTACCGTGATTCTAAGCACTGTATAATGATTGACAATTTATACCCCAACAAGTTTAAAATCTAGATGGATGCTACTTCTGAACGAGATAGAGGGAACAAAATAGTATTTCCATGGGTAGCTAAGATTGACTTTTCCAGGACCACAAATGAAGCCTGCGGCTGTTCCACGAAAAGAAGTTTGAAATTTTACAGGAAAGGATGATTTCTTAAGTACCAGATTATCCTTCCTTTTCTAATCTCTATTTATCAAGCCCCTAAATTGTTTCAGGCAGGAAGAATGTTTTTAAAAGCTTATATATGATTAAGAGATTGATATTTCACAGTTGTTGCCAATGTTGCCACAATAACTTCCTCGACGAATGTGAGTGTTATGTAGGTGAATGAAAGTAAAGAAAAAATTATTAAAAGTGTGAGCATTTTGCAGATTCTTTCAAAACTTTTTTTTTCTTTCACCTGAAGAATTTTCACTTGTACTGACTTGCATGGACAAATGATTTCCCTGGGAAAAGTATTGCAAAGGATTGGTGTCTTTTCAAAGTAAATTTGCTGTCTATGTGAAAACCTACAAAATGGTTCAGTGTTTTGTTTGTGGGTTTTTTTTTATTTGTTTTGGTTTTTTGTTTGGTTTTTTTTTTCCCCTCAACATGAATTTGGAAAGTTTTCTTCAGTTAAACTCTTACAGGATTCTTTCATTTTTTTTTATTACAAAGCATGAAAATTACGTTACCCTTATACTATGAAACTTAGCTAAAATATATAGCAGGCAGAATTACATATTAGAAGCACAATTTTATTCAGCTTATTTTGTCTTTTTTTCAATTTGTCTCTCCTGTTGTTAGGATTAACATCTGCCTTAGTACTACCTGGAGAATCAACAACTTGAGTGCTACCTGTAGTTTCAGGTCTTTTGGAATGCTGCCCTTTAGGCAGTGCCCTAGAGAACTGTGAAACTATTCTGCAGCTATTGTTGGGGGTAGAATGGGCCTGTGATTTGACTGCAGTGTCAGTGTCTGTTCTACAGACTTCTTTTCTGGGTACCTTTTAATATTTGTGTTCCTGTGGCTGTTGCTATAACTTGCAACTGACTGCTTTTTCCTCAATGCCTTACTTAATGGGAACTTCCCAGGTGATGAAAAAGCTGAAGAGAATTATTCAAGCATGTCAGCAGTTGGTGGCAAGGAGCTGCTTCTTCCAATCTTTTTTTTTTTAATTTTTTTTCCCCTTTGATTTACATGTTAATTAAAGTAGGGATGTTAGATGAGGGTCTGTCTGTGAGAACCAAATTAGTTCAATTAAATGCAGCTTCTTTTTCATCAAGCTAAGCAGATGTTACCATAGAGAAAGAAAAAGAATGGTATGTTCACTCCTGCAAGTTGACTGCTACATTTGGGGTTTGAGCCTTCACACCTGCTGTCAGTCTGGCCACCTTGTAATGATGCAGAGACTCACTGTTCACCAACTAGGAACCAGAGCACAGCCCAGAGGGATTTCCATAACATGAGCCATACTACAATAGAGGCATGGAGTAAGCAGGGTTAAAAAGGCCTTATTTCACTGGTTTTTAATATTAAACATTTTTCTCAGTAAGCCTTGAAAGATGTGTCATATTTCCATAGCAACACTTTGGAAATATTTACATAGGTTCTTCATGCAGAACTTTTGGCACATTGAAGTCTAGGAGCTACCTTAGAAGGAAGGCAGTTAGAAGGGAAAAAAATGTATTTATATGTAACAAGTAAAATCTCCTTCCTACAAGGCGGCTATAAAGGAAGCAGGCAGATAACTGGGAACAGCACTGTCTGAAAAAGAAACTGGAAGTAATTTTATAGTAATAAAGTGGGTAGTCATAATAGGCTGGAATGGGAAGGAACTGGAAGGTGAGGAAAAGATCACTGTCCCTGAGGCAGTACAAAAGGGAAAGCAAAAGGAGAAATGTTAAAAGGAATGACCAATCAAAATAGCAAACTTGGTGAAGGAAGGCCTGAGAAATAGAAATTAATGCTGCTATAAGTGTCTATGTAAATTAAGGGTGGAGAGAGATTGTGGATTAAATTTCTGTGAAGTTATTGAGTTGTATATATTTATCACTAGTCCTTTCTTGCCCTGAGACATAAAAGACCAACAGAATAACATTAGTCCTTTAGGACTTCAATTTATTGGGTACATCTCAACAATTTAACAACTATTTAGCAAGTGAGAAAACAATCTTATTTTGAGCAGAACAGAATAGTCATTAACTTAAATTGCCAGTGGAAAAAGAATTTCTATTTATAAAGTTGTACATGTTTGGTTGATTTAATTTGAACTATGTATTTATGAACTCTTCTATTTTGGAGCTACTTTTAATAAAGTTAGTAGAACAAGAATGTTATTACGTTAATAATAATATTTTCTCTGCCACTGAAAAAGCAGTTATCAAAACAAAACAATTCCTAAAGCACGCCTTGTATAAATCTAATCTGATCATATTTACATAATGTTGGAATCCCATTAATCATAACAGAATTGAAACCTTGCCTTTTAACAATTACCTCACCATACCAGGCAACATAATTTAGCTAGGGCTACATTTTCCTGCTTCAAGAAGATGCTGTTTTTACAGTTTCCCTGTTTTTCTAAATGCTTTCTACCATAACATTTGACTCCTGGTTATTCAGAATAAACTATTGTGTGTACCGAATTATTTTCCTTTTTTTGCAGAATGCATATTTGTTATCTAGACAGCCACAACGCAGAGACCTGTATTATGGAGACAAAATGCAAATACAATTCTTTGTCTTTTAAAATAATTTCAGAGTACAAGAACATGGAAAATATTTTGTCATTTAATAGAGTTACTTTGCTTGTGTCATGTCTCATTTTGCTTGCTAAAGTAGTATGCTGCAGAGTGTTGTAGGACAAAGTATTTAAAATGTCAGTTGCTATTTGTAAGCTGGCTGTTTCTTTTTAAAATGCAGCAGAAGTAGTATCTATTGATACCTTTGATTAAACATTCAAGAACATGTCAGGGATAAATCTTGCTAACCCTTAACAAAGTTCTATGCTTTTGCACAGAAAGTGAAAGAGAAATTCCGTTCTTGGAAAGGAAACTAAGTACGCTCAAATAGATGAAAATTCATTTTGTTTTAAAGACTAATGTGCATGAGCAAACCATGAAAGTTAAAGATTCATGCTAGCTGTAACCATTCACAGTAAAGAATATTTCATTGCCTCTAGAAAAGAACATACTACAAATTCATAAGCATTGCATTTTTTGGCCTTGATTTTATGAAGTCCCTGAAATGCTTTGGAGCAAGCTTTAGAAAAATGAATAAAACCAGGACACTATTATATGAATAGACTTGTGCATTATACCACTTGATGCCATTGAAAAAGCTGCTATTAAAACAAAAATACACTTCCTAAAGCACAGCTTATTGCAAGGATATTGGCATAAAATATAAACACTGTCATTTTAACTCTTACAAGTAGAAGCATAAAGATGACTTTAACAGTCTAAAAATTAGCCCTGGTATTTACTCTTAGTTTCCAGTAAGCTTTTCCTGCTTTTTTTCCCTAAACTCTAGTAATTCCAAATGTTTACCAACATAGGAAATTTGAATGTCATCCATTTGTCATGTAAATTAGTGCGCTATTATGTGCATACTCACTAGAAGTCACTCACTAGGGTCTTGATGGTATTATGGACCCTTAACACATGCATGATCTGCTTAGAATACTTCACTGTTTTGGGGAGTGGGCGATTAGTTTGCTCAGTTTCATTTCCTGAAAACTTGAAATACGCAACAAGTCTTGCCATTACTTGGCAAACTGCAATAATTCCAGCAGTAGATAGTGTTCAGTCAGCACTGAACATTTAGTAGCTGAAGGAATGTTGAGAATTTGTATTCGGTGTCTTTCACAATTACATTTAAGAAAATTTGCTCTTTCCACTAGAAGAGTTCTACAGAATCAACAAAGAAAGTCTCAGACAACAGCTTTGACAGCACCTCATTCAAAACCTTGGGGGTTTCATCCTTCTGTGGTAGAACCATTATTTCCATGTGCAGGCAACATGTGGTCAAGCTGTCATGGAATAATCCCATGAAATAATTCCCTTTCCCACCATCTATCTGTAGCCCGAGTCCTTAGGCTGGTTGGTTGTTTTGTCTTTCTACAGGACCCCTGGTTCTTCTGCACCAAACAAGGGTTGCAGTGCTCTCTAGTTCTGCAGAACCAGTGAGCAGAGACCTGGCAAACCAAACTGAGAAACATACTTGACAAGTATAGAGCAAATGAGGCTTGCAAGGCTTCAGCAGCTGATGAGTGCAAATGAGCTAACAATCCCTGCTTTCTCAGTACACAGTAAGCAGGTTACAAAACCGACTAGAAAACAAGTCAAATCAAGATCTGTGAATACAGACAAAAAAAAAAATCCCTCTTGATGTAATCATTGCATAAAGTAGATATCTTTAAAATATTCAACAGAGTACAGCAGTATTTTTTAGCTACTGTAGCTTTTGGATTAGCAATCTGTTTTCAGTTTCTGGTTTTATAAATGAACTTGAAAAATTATTTGTGAAACTGGAATAATGGAAAACTTATTCCACTTCTTTAGAGTTAAAAAGAACCTAATCAGCTCCATGTGCCAAAACATCTGAATTCTAGTTATGCTCCACTAAATCAGGTAAATGTGTCTAGTTTATACTTAATTAGGGAAAATAAAAAATATAGTGAATCGGAGAAATCATTGAAAGAAGGTATTAGTTTCCAGTAGCTTTAGAAAGGCACATCATCTTCTTAAACAAATGGGAGCAAATTTGCTGCCTCCCAACAAAAACGTTGGTTTACATTCTTTCCCAGTTAACTTAAAACATTAAAAGGCTCGACTGAGAGTTGAAAGAGGAGGGAGAGAGCTACAAAAGACGATCCAGAATTTATGTGTTGCAGTGCTCTCTAGAGGTCCTTTTATTCTCCGCTGGCTATAGAGGGAGTCCAAGGAAAGCACACTCCCGATTTAAACATCTCAGGTGGGGGCCTCCAATTACACAGGAAGAGGAAAAAAAAGTGAAAGAAATTTGTGACGAGGCAACTACATGTCCGGTTACTTTTTGGAAGACTGTCAGTTGTACCGATCTTTTTCTCATGTGAAAACATTGCGAAATTTTAAAAATTGGCATCAAAACTTAAAGCATTGTTTCAGCAGAACAACTGAGGTGAAATGATAGGCTATGTAATGTTTCTAAAAATTAGAAAGATAAATTTTCCTTCCAATTCCATTCTTCCTCAGAGTTATGAAAAAAGTAGTTTAATTATTTCAGATGCCATTCTCCTGTTATTAAACACTATTTTTTTTCTTGAAACAGTATGCTGTGCATGCAGTATGGTTAATATTTTTGCTACAAGTAAATCACACTCTGTAAACTGCATACTTCTGCGCTCTTTCCTTGTGCTTATAACCTGCAGTGGCTCGCTATATGGCTTCTTGCTGTTTTCAGCCAAGAAAAGATGAGCTATGCGAGCTTTAGGACATGCACTTGCATTCTGAGCTAACTTTCTAAAGGTCAAATGCTAATTTTGTTCTAGTATTTAGCAACTGGTGTCACAGGCTTGAGATGGCTGGCAGGTGAGCATGTGGTATGAAAATTATGACAGGTTTGTCAAACAGCACAATTGAAATGAAACATTAATAAGCCTGTCTTTAGTCAATAAGAGCACCTGGACCAAGTAATCCCCTTCCATTAGTGCCAAAAGCCGATTGTTCATTGTTTATACTTTATACTATGGTGATAATGTTTTTGTTGTGCTAATCTAAGCTTTTTATGACAGAATAAGAATTCTAGGTAGTAAGTGTTGCAGATTATCAGCCCATAGTAATATACAATGTTACTGTAACATCAGTTTTAATTTGTGATGGCTGCATTTTAACTGCAGCTCAACAAAGCAGGAGTGTGACATGAATCTTACTACTTCTCTTTGTGGGGATAAAAATATTGATATTTAAGATTTGATATTTGAGAGAGCTGGCTAAGAAGTTTATCCTAACTAAAAGAACATTTCTTTTGACTGAAAGCTAATAGCCTGTGATTGTTTCCACCTCCCCACTTCTGAGCTATAATGATATTGGGTGTGCTGCTCCCATAGGCTCCATCAGGATCATCACTCCCTATTGTCACCTTATTTACTGTTTGGTTACTTCTTAGAAGTGCGGCAGTTAGCGAGCTACTTAAGGAGTCCACCCCTCCCAGGGATGGATACCTGGCTTTGTTAACATTGAAGGGATTGGTTTTCCTCCCCTCTTTCTTTGTTTTTCTGACACAGTATATAGGTTGGGTCTCCGCAAACACTTGGCAGAGAGCAGGGGAGCAGAGGGGGAGATGCTGTCCAACTGTTCTCACTATGATCATAGTTAATAAAGCTTCTGTTTGACCTGTCCTAAATTAGGCTTGCTACACACTTGGAGGCCCAGATTCTCCAACATCTTACTGATCCATCTCTCACCTACTTTTATACAGCTCTGGTCTATAATCACAAATGCAAAGAAACACAAACTTCTGATAATAGCACCACATCTTTTCTGCACATTGTCCCTTCAACTCCTAGGTCTTTACCAGCTGGAGATAGTAAAGCATATTAGTCTGGTGCCAGCTTGGTTTCCACCAGGTACCAGAGAAGTGCTTAACTTTGCAGAACCACCTGTCTCTTCTAATTTCTGCAATGGTTGTTCTGCTTGTCTAAAAACTTTGAGGCATGCAAAGAATTAAATTTCTTACAAAAACTATAAGATGCCAGTAAGCCTTCTTCATATCTCTAGATTTGCACATTTTACTACCTTTGAAAATTCACCCAGCTGAGTGCAAAACAATCCAGCATGCTGTGGCTCAACAATGCATTGTAGTTTCAAAGTGCATCTCGATCTTCTCGTGTTCATGCATTTTAGTTTGTAAATCTGCATCTGCTGAGACATCATAAAAATATTTTCCTGTTTACTACTGGAAGTTATTTTTGCCTTTTACTCTTCTCTGTCCAAGTCTGGGGACATGCAGCTACTCAGCATATTATTAAGACAGAGAAGGAGAAACTACTGTTTTGACAGCTGCCTCAGGTCCTCGGACTTGATCTAAGTTAACACCTTGTATTGCAGTAAAGGTAGAGGCTTTGTGTACACTGCCACTTTTTTCTTTCATACAAAATGTTTTATCCAGGCAGAAAACAAGAGGCATACTCCTATGTTTCTTTCTCAGAAAAACAGATGTCTGCTCCATTCATTGTTCAGAGTGTGCTATTTTTCTATTTTAAAACAGTGACCTGTATTAACTCCCATTTTATCTTCTCCTTTGCATTCTTGAAGTGGCATTTTTTTTTTTTAAAAAGTCTTATAATCCAGATGTAAGCACCTCAGGCTCTTAGCATCCAGTTAATCCTATTGACAGCAACAGGCAGAATTTTGCACCATGACAAGAAAATCCATTTTGCATCACCATTTATTACTAGAAAATCCTGTCCTATTCCTGATTATGACAATGAAAAATCCTCTTTGAGGGCATTGCTTGATTTCCAATTGTCTCTGTTTAGCCCACATCCAGGGCTAAACAATAACCAGTTGTCTATCACCCAATGACCCCTACCCAGCAGGAAAGGGAATTGGGAAAAGGGAAGAGACTCATGGGTTGAAATGGAAACAGATTTAATAAAATAAGAAAACCAACACAATACTAATACAAAATACAGAGTTCTACTCACCTGCATAGCAGTCGTGAGCTGCACACTCCCAGCAGTGAACACCAGACGTCAAACACGTGAGCACCACAGCACCACACCTCCAGGGTAGTAGCCATTAGAAAAGAGGGCCAGCCCAGAAAACTTCCAATTTATAGTGGGCATGACATTTATGGTATGGAATACACCTGTGGGCCAGCCTGGGTCAGCTGCCCTGGCTTTTGCTCCTCCTAGTTTAGGCACCTGGCTAACTCAGAACTGCTAACGGCCTTGATCACTGTGGGCACCTGCATACCATGGCTGGCCACAAACTAAAACAAAATATAACAGAAAACTGATTCTATGATTCTATCCCAGTGAAACTAGGACACCGATTTAATGTAAATCTTTGTCTAAAAATCCCCCAAGCCCTGCTTTGTTTAAACAGTATCATCTATTTAACATCACTGTTATTAAGAAGTTGCTTTTGAATATGTAAAACCAGATATTTAAAATTTGCTTTTGTCTGTTTCAACTTCTTCATCACCTAATTGTTTTAAAGGGTCCTTGAAAAAGAAACTGCCCACTGAAAGAGTACTACTATCACTTTTTTTTTTCCTTATTATGCTTCATTTTCAAGGTAAAGGAAAATGATTATAAACTTATTTCACCAATAGCATTGTCTTCCAGTGTTGTTTCCAATTTGGGTAGCTAGTTCTTAATATCTGAAGCAGTCACAATGTGATTAAACATAAATAATGAGCAAAGATTAGTGCTTGAGTGAAACTCCCAACTACACATGGTTCATGCTTAATCACAATTTATTTAGGACAGAATCTATGTCCTATGGAAAGTTAATGGATTAAGTTTGACCTCAACGGGTTTAGGTAGCATCAGCCCCTTCCTTTTTCCCACAAAGCAGCAAAATAAAACAGAAATCAGTTTGCAGTATAAATTTCCCTACCTTTTCTAATACAAACAATTTACTTTGAGAACTTCATGAGGAAAATAACACAACTTCATTAGAAAAATAGCTTTTACGAAGACGTGAAGAATGTGAGTGGAGAGAAAATGTTTTCATAAGTAAATCTGGACATGGCACGCGAGATTTTGTCAAACCAAACTAACAAAACTAGGCTTCATTTCAGTGCTGAATTTCAATGTGAGAATGTGAGGAGAGATGCAGATAGAATCATATTGTTCATTAGACCAGTGAATCCAGTTTGAAAAAGCACATAACCTTCTGAGGTGCAAAGCTCCTTACCTGTGTAGAGGTCTTCAGGACTGTCTCAGATGCAGGGGCCACCAGTGCACTCAGATGTTCAGGACAGTAGCCCTTCTGTGTCCATGGTGCTGTGTACACCTGAGGGGCTGGTACATGAGGAGGCACATTAGTTGTGATAGGGAAATTGTGATTAGCAGACATGCGTGCGCACACACATACACACACATAATATAAAACCACACACAGACAAGGGAAAGAAGCAGTTTTCCAAAGCTGCTGCATGTTCAGCCAAGAAGCTGAGCCTTTTTGGCCAGGACTAATTCAGTGAGACACTGCGTGAGTCCCCAAATTTGTCTTTAAATTTTCTGCCTGATAGCATGTATTGTGGGCAGAAAGAAATACTTCACAATGGGATAATTTAGATTATGTAAGGATATTAGTGAATGTAAACACCAGTATATACTCAATACATAAAATGAGAGTAGCGTATCAGCTCTTGGTAATACTTCAGTGAGATATCTCAAGGCCAAATTTTACCATAAACTTTTAACAGCGAGTTAGCAGAAATAGTTATCAATATTCACATTAAAGTTTTGTTTTCTCTTTGGGTGGAAAAAATAGCATAGGACATATTAGTATCTCTGAATTATCTTCATAGTCCTATTTTTAAATTGTGTGTCTAAACTGAGCTACACCTCTCACTTTGACACCTTGTAAGACCTAAGCAGGAAAAATGGAGGCTCTTTCTCAGACAGGAAAGACTAAATTAGGTATCATGTACTTCTTGATACACATAGATTTATCAGGAGAAGAAAAGCAACTTCTCTGGCAGCTAAAAGAACAACCTTTCCAGTGAAAGGGCTTGGAGTTGGGAATTCTACTTCTATCCTTCATTATTTCAAAGATTAAACATAGAACTATTTTATTAAACCTTTGTCAGCCAGGGAAAGCAGCATTAAGGTAAAACCTCCTGACCCTTCCTCTGGCGCTTTCTAAGACCACTAGATTTTGAAACAACAGTTTGTGCATCTACATGCTTAGCTGCTTAGCATACTTAGTGCTCAAGTATATATTGCTGCTGTAATGACTGCTAATAGGAAGATTTCATTTCCTCATAATCCACAGGTCATTAACATATCATGTAGTGATCCACAGCACCAATAAATCTGGGTACCTTCTAAAGAAATTCCCATCCTTTTTTGGCTGTTGCTGCAGATGATGCCTGTCTTCTAACAGCTGTTCAGTGGATGCAGCACTACTCCAGTCACGTGTCTTTCAGCCCACAACAAAAGGCCTCTTTTTGCTTTCCTGCTTGTGAAGGAACAAGTTGGGAGATGCTTCTTCCCACTTGCAGTGAGCCGGCAGAAGAGCTCACCATGCACAAACAGAAGTTTCTCACACTTCAATAACAAAAAGATAATATGGTAACTCCTGGGAAATATGGAGATTTTGAATAGAATTTAGATTTCATATCAATGGAGACTATATGGGGCTAACCCAGGATTCCCTTAAGCAGAAGGAGCTGTTTTCAGTTGCATGTTATCGCTACTCTTCAAAGGTCAGAGGAATCTATTGCACAGAAAGGAGTAAAGTGTATCAGAAGCCCATTTAACTAGCATATAGTAGGCAGACAGGAATAACTGCAGAAATTTGTTACAGGAAAAAATAGTTTGTGTTATGTTAGAATTTACGTTTTTTTTCCCTAATCTTTTGTCTGAAGAGACTTCCCCTTTCTCTGTTCATACAACATACATAGGATATCTTCTGGATGGAAAACCTCTGGATCATAAAAGCAAGGGCAATCCTCTCTCATGGTATTTTAAAAAAATATTAGATCTTAAGGGAACAGAGACACATTGGGTGATTAGTGTATGTAGGAAATTGATGTTTCATCTTGAACCTTAATGGGGAAGCTTCCATCTTTTTTTGGTCAATTAAACTTTGGCTGAATGTTATTAGTTGCACGTAGTATTGACCTTAAAATGAATCTCCAAGACAGTAAAAAGCATGCTCACTTAAGAATGTCTAAACAGCAGATGAATGACAATCATCCTTTTTGATCTCAAGAGACTGTAATAATCTTTCTGTAAGAAAAGGCTATTGGTGTATCTTCCTAATGTGTTAATGTGCTCTTTCAAGAGAGAAGCTATGGGGTAAGGAGCTGGTAAGACAAAGGTGACTTATAAGATAAAGCCCTGGATAACAGAGTAGATGAAAGTAGAAGATAGGCCCTGCAATGTCTTTTATCTATTCAAGATCAAGGGGGTTTTAACAGATTAGCGTGAAAAGAAGCCTGTACCTCGTACATCATGTAGTAGCAGGCTGTGTTAGGCAGTCCTAAACTTCAGAAAGGTTATTGCAGTAGAGTTCTACAGTGTAGAAGTGCTTTAAATATTTGCATTGGTTGAGATTGCTAATTCCTAAGATTTGTTTCTCTTTCCATACCATTGCATTAGATTTACTTTTTATCAGCAGAAGGAGAGAAATAATTGAAGGAACTTGGAAAATGCTATCAAATAAGTTGCCAAGACGTCATTCAGCAAGGTATTTCAAAACGTTGAGGCAGAGGACTAACTTTGCACTCTATAAAGAATCTGAGTCAAGTGTTTCAGTTATTCTGGGCTTAAGAAGACACTCTTCGGGCTAATGGACATCCAAGTGGGCTGCTTAAAAGCTGCCAATGCAGCAGCTAGCTAGGAGGTCATTTATGCCCTTGCAGCATCCCATGTATCAGTGAAAACTCAAAGACTGGGTCTTAAGATATAAAGTTTAAATCCTTTCTTCTACTCCTTTGCATAGTGTTGAAGGCTAAGATCTTTGAGGGGAGAAATTAATAATGCCTTTATATTCATTGAATGCTATAGGTTTCAATATATATTAAATATATTGAATATGTCAATATATATATGAATATATATTTAATATACTCAAATGGAATATAGCAATGTAGAAGGAAACTCTAACCATTAGTGGTCTTTATCTAAGTGAGATGTAATTATTTTTAATGGCTAATGTTTGGAGTAATTAACATTTAGGCATTTTGTTTATTATACAGATAGGTACTTTATTTGAACTCGGACATGTAGCAGTGAAGTAGGTAGTCAGAATCTTCCTCAACTGTCACAAAACATTTTCATTGTACGTATTTATTTTAATTTACCTCAAATTCCTAAGGCTCTGTTCAAAGAGATAGCCTTCAGGTTAAATTCTGACATTTTAGTAGCTTATACAGGGTGAAAAAGCTCATCTTTTTTTTTCCCCTTAGGCAAGATCTTTGCCTTATAGAAATATATTCTTTTAAAAGTGTTTGTATTATGCTTAAGCCAGTGAAAGCCAGCTCATCTGCAATTATTTAGTAAGGTACAATGATCATTTTGAAATTTACTTGTGGGGAAATCATTCTAAAATCATAGCTTCAAGGCAGAAAGATCTGGCCCTAACCATATAATAGGCTAAAATTTTTAAGCTACTGTTAAAATCTAACATGCAGTATCTTGGATTTAAACAGATCAGCTGAAGAACAATTTATCATATAACTGCATAAGTTTTTAAACTGCTGTTTTCTTCTCCTTGCTGTAGCTTTATACTGAACTTCTAGCATGAATTTACTAATTTCAGCTGTATTCACTCCTTTTTCTTCTACTACTGGAGCTGCTTTATCAGAACACTTCTTCACAAATAAGCACTTCTAAAAATAATATAGGGGCCACTGAGCTTGCTCTTTGGTATACTAAATATACTGAACTTCTTATATGTCTCCATGTAAGATATTGTTATTACCTTAGATTATCCTTATAGTTTATTCCTGAAAAATACTGTTTGAGTCATGCAGTTGTGAAATTAACTGTGTGTTGTGAAATAGAAGATAGTTAATCGGTATCGGTACTGATCTGCACAGGGAAGAATACTTGACCAGGCACTAATTATAACAGGGAGGTGACACGACCTGTGAAATGTTGTCAAATAGTGTATATTTATCAAAGCCAGAAAGAAATAACTCTCCGTGGACCTTCATGTATTTTCATTTCTGTATTCCATTTTTTTTTTTTTTAGTTAAAAGCCAAGGGATTGAATGAAGGTGTTACAATTCTAGGGAAGGAGGAGTGGTGGGGAAGAGAGTTTGCTGGATACACATCATAACATCTGGCTTGGGAAACAAGTGTGATCTGGACAGCCAGTTATCTTGAGAAGCCTCCCTCACAGCCCCAAGGAAAGTGTATTTTTGTTTGTAAATATATGCTCAGAAGTCTGATGTCTTTGACTGCTACCAGCACTGTTCATCCACATGGACTGAGGAATAAGTCTCATAAGACCATACGTAGCTATTACAATCTTTAGGTAAAGGATGAAGACTGCAGATGAGATAATATTCTTATTAACCATGCTCTCCCACAGGCAAGACTCCGGCATGAAGAGGTGCACCCTGAATACCAGCATGTAACTGCATATAGTGTCACTAGAGAAAGAAGGGACTGAGAAATAATGGCAATGGTGCTCTACTTCGGTAGCCAAGAATCCAGAATCCAGAATCCACAAATTCACCTATAAAATGTAATTCAATTTTCCAGGGAAAAACAGCTCTGTGACCTAGATAGTAATAAACATAACACTGTTCATGCATTAGCCTGAGGTACAACAGTTAAGGCTGCAATAAATTTTGTACTTAAAGGGAAACTGAATCTACCGCTTCTCATTAACGATTCCATTTGTGGGGGCCTTTTTTTTTCCTCTCTTTTTAATATGTAGAAGTGTAATAAGAGGCAGAGCTTTGTGTAGCACTGAATTTGATTATCACCAATGCTTTGCAGTTTTGAAGTGCTCAGGGCTGTTGCATCTATTCACTGGGGATCCAGAGCAACAGCACCAGAGTAGCTCTACACAAAACCAGCCAGGTGTGCTTGATAACATTCCCTTCATCTTGCTCAACGTTAGATGCTAAGATTTTTGTACAATAAGAAAAATAAAACATAATGTTGCTTCAAGGACCACTATCTGCCACTCTCCTCTCCTCTCTGGCGTGTGTAGAATAATGCCCAGAGAGGTTTGCTGCGGTAGGAAATGGTTCCACTAACAGGGCGTTACCTGTGGAGAGGAGAAGCCCAGATGTACAGGCTGATTTGCAACTTAACTCATACCCGACTAAACTGTGATTTCCACTTAGGTAGTGATCCTTCCTACTGGACATAAATCTGTTTTAATAAGCAAGGAGCAATTAATCAATCAGACAAACTCTTAAGCAAGGAAATTTTGTATTTGAGGGAAAAAACATCATCCTACCCACACTTGTTGTGCTGAGTCTAATCATTTGAGCACTCTCTCCATCTACCAGGAATGGTGATCATTGCTGAGATTTTATGGAAAGGAAGAGGATGAATAAGCTTACATGGGGCAGATTTATTCCAGAAAGAGACACTTGTGTCTTTCTATGTTTTCCTGTGCCTACTTATATATCGTGTCAAACAATTTTATATAAACTTAAGTAGGTGAAAATTAGCACTGACTTCATAGGACTACTCAGAAATGTCAACTCCGTTTATATTTGCTGCACATATCTGTAAAGATTAAATATGTAGTAAACAAAATAATTAAAAATTTCAAGATGAAAACAATAAACCAAATAATCCTTCTCCCCCTTAAATCTTAGTCATCTTGGATGAAATGATATCTCTAGAATTAAAAGATTTGTGAATTATTTATCATTAAGTCTTTAAGATATACCCCTTAAAAATGTTATAGCTGTTTATCCGATGTTTACTTAGCGAGTAATACTATTTCATAGATATAGCCTGTAACTAGAAATGGAGCAATTCTCATGTAGGAAATGCTTTTTGAAATATATTATTCTGCTTATTTCCAGAAGCAATGAAAATTTCATTACGCAAAGTCAATTTACCTGAACAAGCTCAAAGAACAGGACCTTGCAGGGGAATTAATATCCTCTCTTTGTGTTTCAGAATTCAAAGGGACAAGCTGATGTTTCATAGACAAGCACACCAATGCAAATTATTTCCTCCACTGTTGATTCTTGGCTAAGAAATCCTGAAAGGAGAACTCTGACGCTTGGTGTTTAATCGGCTTCTGGGTCTGTGCAGCTCACTATTAACAAACATAAAGCTGCAAAAAAATGGAACTTGAAAGGAGAAAAGCAAAAAGCATTCCCAAATGTTTTTGAAGCTACCCATTTCTAAAAGCCAGTGAAAATCCATCTTATGGATCCACATGACAGCAGATCAGTTTTATCCAGTCAGACACATGGTGTTTGGTATTCATTAATGATTTTATGACAAATCGGATATATTTTTATCTGCAGGTATAAATACGTCACTGAAGGTTTCATTTCTCAAAAAAAGCATATAGTGCACGAGGATCTAAAATTTGTTTGATTTATTTTTCAGCAAGCATTTGGGCATTTCATTTTAAATGCATTCATATTTGAAATGACTTATCTCAGGAAAGAAGCAGCACCTTTAGAAGCTGTCTTTGCCAACAGTCTGATCTTATACCAGAGGTATATTTTTAAGTTAGTTTAATCTTGCATCTTCCAAACACATTACACTTATTTAACCTCTTATGAAGGCCTCACTGCTTTTAAACTCAGCCTATGGTGAGCAGTCAGTAGAACTGGTCATATTGTATCAGGTTAAGCTTGGGATAGTTTTAACACAGAAGGAAAGGAGATGTGAGGTCTCATGATTGCCATAGTGCTACCATAGTGAAACAACTACTTCATTGTTGATTCATTACTCATAATCTTTAGCAAGCGACACTGATGCTGCCTCATGAAGTCTGCAAATATATAGCCTGGGGTAGTGTTGTGGAGGGATTACGTGGAGAACCAGCTCACAGGACACAGCAGAAGGCTCTGTAGCCTGTGCTCTCCCAGCACTCCTAAGCATATCTGAACAGCAGATATTTGCAGACTAAAATGGACACACAGATTTAAATTGCACTGAATTGTACATAAAATCAAGAACCTCTTGAATACACCAAATAAAAGAAATCATTCATTTAAAACCCAATGCTGTTCTTTGTGCAGGCAGGAAGGGAAATAAGAGAGGGGAATCATCCCAGAGGAGCTGCCTGCTCTGTTGTGTGTGAGAGTATTTGATATCCAAGCCAGACTTTCACCATAGTGTTTTTGCTTGTTTGATGTCTGAGGATAGGAAGAAGCTGGAGTAGATGCTCAGGTCCATTAGCAGCACAGTCACTGTAGTTTACTCATCCAAAGGCAACTGACTGTTTTCCTCATCTGAGGGAAAAATTTGTCTTGGTGTCATGCAAAATAGCACTTTTCTGAGGTGATTATTTGAAGATATTACCCTTGACTTTGTTGTTGGTTAAGCCTCCTGTTGTGATAGTACTTTTATTCCAAGACAAAATATTTATGCATTTTTCACTCTTCATATAAACCTGTCCTCACTTATATTGCCTTAACGTGACTTAGGCCACACCTACGACCAAATCTTCCTGAATTAATTCAGAAGGGGGAATCTTCCCTTAAAATTTTCCATCAGCAAGACCCAACAGAGGAAACAAATGTATTAAGCGAGCTGACATACTCTTTTATTATTTCTTCTAGTTTTTATTTGCTCAGGAGAGTAAATTATTCACCAGCTAGAACTTTGGGATACTCTTGGTAATAAATCTTGTATGACAGAGACAGACACATCTCCATAGTCATAAAAACACAAGACACGATCATAAACAATTCAATAATCCACCTGATTATTAGGTTTCCAGATAACATCACTATATTTACACTGTCCTGAAGTACTGGACTTTGATGTGGACATAACTGTATTACCTAGTCAGCTCTATCTTCTTTCATAGACAGACTGTCAGAAAACTACATAAACCTGCCTGGCAATACGCTACCGTGACAAATACATTTGGACTCTAGAGGACTTCCTCTACCTGCATTTGAAGGTTTTACTTGCAGAGTTTAGGCTACAGGAGGTTGATCTGATCATGAGAGTACTGTTTAAAGGCAGTGAAGGCACAGCTCAAGGAACAAAAAGGCCAGCCTTGTTCCTTAGTTTCTTCATCAATTTATACTGTTTTGTTATATAGTTAATACATGATATGTGGTAACATAGGATATGGCCCCAGATGCATTACTTCTGAGCTTCTTAATCATGCTATTTTTTTTGAGACAATTAAGAGGAACAATATGTTCTGTGGATTGTAAAAGAGTAATTTTCCCAAATAGAAAGAGGGCAAACATGGGACACACGCAGGTCTTGCTGGAAAATTCAACAACTAGGTGACCAAAATTACATTCTTCTGGGTTATAAGCATCCAGATGGATCTCACAGTGGTATATGAGAGAGTAATGGAGTGGCAAAAAGGAGCCTTAAAAGGGGACACAAGTAGCTTGTTCTTCATAGTGGTTTTTGGAAAGGAAATTTGTAAAAGATAAATTATCAGTTAACAAAACTCACAAGGAAGAGAACAGTTAAGATTAATTTTACAACTCTTATTCAAGTGGCGAATCCTTATTCATTTGAATACTGTCGCTGAATTCACATGTAAATGAAGATACAGAAAGTTAGAAATCTGAACTCCTAGCTTTCCACTTAAATACTCATATAAAGAACTACTTATTACTTGTTAAAATCAGCTTATAACATACTTAGATATTAGATATACTTACATCAAGCACCGTTGAGCAAGGCAGAATCTGCATTTGAAGAGTTACACAGGTGTTTAATTCATTTTAGAATCTCGCAAGTAAAATTACAGAGGCTGTTATTATAATGGGAACAGAACAAGAAAAGAGAGATCATATCCTAAATTGTTAAAATTACAGGTTTAGTTGTTCCTCCAAAGTTGCTTCACTGTAGCTATACTGGTCTAAAAAATATAGGAGAGACAAAGCTTGCAGATGAAGGTAACATCTATTAGACCAGATAATACAACTGAAAAAATTAGACAAGTCCTTCTTCAAGTCTGAAATAAAAAGAGCAGACTTCAGAGCTAAATGCAAGTCCAGTCTCCCTCTGAAAGTTTAGTTGTTTATGTCATCAGCTGGCCTACCTTGACAGGAAAGCTTATAACCCCCCAACGAAGCTGGAACTAGCAGTCTTGTCCTATTCTTCTCTGATATATTTACTACAAAGAAACCAAATACGCAAAAATATAGAGAGATATTTGTGATTCGCATAATGATCAAATAGAGTAGGCCCCTTAATAGTTATTTAATTATTTTTCAGTATTATTTTTAAAGTTTTATCTACAGTGCTTTTTGGAGAAATATGTAACATACAAAAATTCCATAGTTTCTAATTCTTTCCTGTAATAACACCATCTGGTAGCTTAGCTATATACGCTGGCTAAAGTCACAAAGCAGGCATCGCTGACCTTCAGCAGTGAAGCCAAGCATTTACAAACAACAGAAAGCATCTCAGCACCCCAGGGAACATGAAATCAGATAAGTTATACATTTCCTTTAGTATTCCTTAGAAGAAGAAAGCAATGTTAATTTTAAAAAGCTGGAAGAATGGAATCATACTCAGATTTCAAATTCCATGATAGTAAGTACAACATGAAGCTGCTGTTAGGCACCTTCAGGAAGTAATCAGCACACAACAGGACAATCAAAAGAGGCTTAAATACCATGACTGCTATGTCAAATGAATTTTAATACACTCAGACTGAGGATCAGGACTTGGCTTGACATACAAAGTCCAACGTCTGTCCTTATGAGGGTTCCACCTGCTGCCATTGCCAAATGGTGCCTGACAAACACCACTTCAAAACAGAGAGGGGCTTTTGTTGGTTTCATCATTTTGTTTTCCTTTTCCAATTACAAACATGAATTTGCAAAATGAATAGAAAACTGGAAGAGATTTACGGATTTCAGACAGACTTCCCAAAGGCATTTGGCGGCACTATGCCAGGGTGAGTTGGGAGTGAGAAAATCAGTCTAATTTAAAATTCTTATCTGGTCTTATCCAAAAGATAGACAATGGTTGCTGAAGCTATACTTCCAGGGTGATATCCTGCAGAAAGCAATTTAGGTTATTAGCACAGAGAGAAGAGCAATTTTCCAGCCTGTACAGTTAATCAATAGGAAGCTCTCACTTCCTCTGGAGGAAAGAGGGAATTGTGCTTAAAGGACAATGATTCCTAAGATGGCTTGAAAACATTATAATGGTACAAAGAAGACGTTTGAGAATGGAAAAAATTTAAGAGGAGAGCTAGAGATAATTTATACCAAGGGCTCAGGTGGCCAAGGATATTGAGGAAGCTGTCAAGCCTACTGCATGCGCCAAAAGTGAAGGCCAAATTCATAAAGATAATCCACACTGCTGACAAAGCAAACCCAAATGCCTAACACAGAGATTTGTTTACGATTAATGGGAATGTATTTGCTCTAAACTCTTATCGCAATTCCTTTGACATAGTCAGAAAAAGAAAGTGCAGTTAAACAGATGATCGTGCACATAAAATCTGTTTTCACTAGACATATCAGACAATGTCTGTCTGTGGGCCACCATTGAAGAAGCAGTTTGCTGTGAAATATGGGTTTAGACATGGGACCTCTAGTTTGTTACCCCCTTTCCCAACAGGCTGGTAGAAAATGGTGTCAAAATAATAAAGTGCCTATAAAGGTGCCAGTGGAATGAGACACCAATCTGTATTTAGCTCTGCAAAATTATAAGATGGCACCAGTGAAGCATAGGCTGACACCTGCTAACATTTTATTTAACTGAAAGGTGACAACAAGATTACTGGCACTGAGTAGAAGTGGATGTCAAGAGTCATGGAGGATTTGCAGAAATATAGAGACGTGGATAAGGCCAAACAAAAGTATTGTTTAGTGTCCCAGAAGATGCCAGCTCCACTAGAAAATGACACTGAACACATCTATGATGAGAATGTGTGACTGTAACACGCAATTTTGTCTCAAAAGACCTTTGCTTCAGGTTTACGAGGTTGTCAGCCCCAATGGACATCTACTGAAGAGAACTACAGCTCCACAATGAAAGGCAGAGATAACAGCTACCAAAAGTGAGGGAAATAGCAGTCAGGCAGGATGAGTTACCATCCAATTAAAGAGAGTTACACAATACTAATATCAGAAAGGAGACTATCAAGTCCAAAAACCAGTGCAAGTCACCAAGAATATTTGTTTTACATTGTTTAGCTTATTAGGCTAGCTGTAAGTGTGTAACATTTGCTGTCATACGTGTTTGAGAAGATTTATTATGAAGAGTGACTTTTAATTGGTAATTCAGAGGCAGTGGGAACTCGGACACTGAATATAGGAGAAAAATTGCAAGCACTTTGTCTCAGAGAGTATGTCTTTGCTATCAAACAACATCTATATCCTTGGTCCCCTTACTGTGCACATTTTCTCTGCAGCAACTCAGTTTCCTTAAAAGCAAAACCTCCATGTGATTCTGGGAAAACTTCATTTAAGACCCCCAAATAAACCATCTGGACAGCTTCCAGAGAAGGAGCCGGGAAGCAAAGCTGAAGGAAATTGTCCCCTCACCAGGCTTGCCTGGCTGGGCAGAGTGTGTGTCCCCGTGATCCTCGGCACAGGTGGGTAATTTGCAGCAGCCCTCAGCTCCCCTGAGACAGCGGGGCTCACTCTCAAAAGGCAGGATGGAGAAGATGACCACACCGAGTTTGTCTTCCTCTGCCTCTCAATCTGGTCTATCCCAACTGGATAGTACTGGCCTCTTTTTATGTTTTTTATTTTAATTTTCCTGGAAAAAAGGTATCTTTTTGTTGTTGTTGTTGCTAACATCACCCTCAACACAAGAACAATGGAAACTGAATATTAGAAACCATATTTTACAAGTTCTCTTTTATAACCATATAACGATATGCAGACCTAGTTTTACTTTCTTATACAAGACCCTGGCTGAGCACATTTAACCCTATGCATATGAAGAAGCTTCTTGATTTTAATGGCATTAATAACTGGCTAATGGCACACATCAGTTGTACAAAAGTGCTTAAATCCAAAATGAGTTTGAAAAGACAATGTTAGTGGGACAAAACATTTTCTTTATTACTAATTAATTTTTGTAATTTTGCTAGACAATTCTTGGCCCTGTTAATTACACTGAAAAGTATCTCTTTATGTTAGAAAGATCTCTTTTATGATGGCAAACTGTGGGATTTTTGAATAATCAAACTAAGGAAGAGAGAAGAATAATATTATATTAACATTAGAGAAAAGGTAATGAGATGAAGTCTAAATTAGGAACCCTTACAAAGCTGGATTTATAATGTCTGAAATTTTGTATCACAGATCCATCCTTTCATATGCTGTTGACTTCTCTGTTGCCAGAGACAACTCTGCTATTTATCATAACCTGTCCATGTTTCCTTGCTAGGATTGCCTTGGTATGCAACGTACCTCACAAAGTGATGGGATAGCGTAAAGATTTCAAATTCAGGATCATTTAAGAAAAGACTTCACAAAACCTTCATCAAATCCTTCAGAAATTATGGGTTTGATACATGAGATACCTGTACACACCCCCAGCTCCTCTCTTGACCACAGATGTAGCAGACTTAAGGACTCCTTCTGTCACTGAATTGAATTACAGCTTCCATCAAATACTAAACTCAAAGTTTTCAAACAGATTATATTTTTTGCAAGGGTTCATCTATAATAATAGGAATTGCCATGTTGCTAGGTTTCCATTCTCTCTTCCATGCAATTCTCAGTCAAATTACTGCTTTATGAAAAAAGTTATAATCATTATAATCAAATATAATTTTAAACTTATGCTAGGTGGCACGATGTTACATCAGAACCACTCTCAAAGCTACAAACTCTTTTGTCAGTGCTTTTCTTATGAAGTCTGGTTTTCATTGGGTTTCTAATTTATTCATGAGTGTTTATCCAAACTTCAGATGCATTTGTGCATAAATGTAATTAAAACATGGTTATTTTATATTGAGAAATATGAAGGTAATTAGTAATGTAATGAATTGAAGGTCAGAGCAATCACACGCATTTTTACTTGGTTTGTACTTATAATTGTAAGTATCTGTGCACATGTACTATTTCCTTACTGCTTTGGCACACTGGCTTACAAAATTTCCATTATTCCCTGTTTTGCATTTCAAATCTCATTCTAATAGGTTACTGTAGCATTTCTATTTCCACTACTGGGAAAAACACAATTCCTGAAAATAAATGTCCAATTTTTCACATTGGAGGTAGTAAAACACTGGAACAATTTGTCCAGGAAAGTTGGGAACTTTTCATCCTTGGAGATATTTAGAACTTGACTAGACAAGGCTGTGAGCAATCTGATCTAGCTGGCTCTGCTTTGAGCATGAGGTTGGACTATATTACCTCCAGAGAGACAACTTAAATTTTTCTGTTATTTTGTGGTTCTATTCTATCACACTCCATATCATCAAGAAACCCCCTGTGTTAGAAAGAAAGTTGGTAATAATTAATATGCAATTATTGTATTATAAATTTCTAGGTACCTCTATTGCCTTCTAGATTAGCACCAGAAAAAGAACAGATGTTTATGTTATCACAGCTGAAAGCTGTGTTGCTCCATGAACAACAAAGTCGAAGTAATTATACTACAATCCTTAATGTGTAATACAAATAAAGCATTACAGAAGTAAAAATTGTCTGGAATCTAAATATCATGTTATATTTTTAATACAGTCCAGAACAGTAAATGCTACGGCAACACCATTTTTAAGGTGTGTAAACAGCCCAGTTATCAGAGGCCCTGCTACCTGACTTTTTTGCCTTACACAGCCTAAAAGAGAGGCACATTGTTCCTTGTGCAAATAACACAGATTTATAACTACATGTTCTAACCTTAGGAGGACGAGCATGGACACGAATGTATGCATAGGTCTGACCAGAGCAACTTCCTAGCAATTTTTTAAGGCAGAGATAGTTTCAAGACAGGAAAGGCAGTTGTCAAAAACAAGGTATTTTTGTAATAACTTAAAAATAATAAAGAAGCAATTCAGAACATAGCAAAGCATTTGTTGAAAATGTTTTACCTTCCACAAGAACAACTAGACTTTCTCTCTGCTTTGCTCCCCCAGCAAACAACAAAAACATATTAAAAAAATCATTCATTTTAAACCCCCTTTAAATTCCGAACTATAAGAATGCACAATCTGTAAAACATAGAGGGAAACAGATTTACTCTTAAAAGTTAATTTAATTCTGGTAAACCATCCATTCCATCTGTCAGCAGGAATACAGTGTTCTGTGATACCACAAAAACATGTAAAAAGTAAAATATGCTCTTGAAAATTACATTAAGCTGATGCTTGAAAGGTGAAATTCCCTCCATCTGTGTGTGATGCTTGAGTACTCAGGCTCTGTGGTACCTACTCCAAGCCCAGACCTCAAGTACAGAGCTTTGTAAGTGACCTGTCCACCGTGAAGAGGTCCGAATCTGTATAGAGATGAATCCTGATAGTTCTTTTTTGGTGCACGCCCTTTACCAAGTGGTGCAAAGATGGAAGAGACTGAAGTCTGGTCTGGTGCTCCATCTTGCAATTGTAATCACAATGCATGTTTACTGGCAATGAAATTCACTGGGTTGCTTCTCTTGGAACACTCATCGACAATCTGAACCCGGTACACGACACAAGCTTTTCATCACTAACAGGACTCCACTCATGCCCAGGGAACAAACTGCTGGAGGATCTTATGTCCACCCTGTGATTGGGACGGTCTAGATGATGCTGCAGGAGAGGACTTCCACCTTGACTTCATTGGGAAGGAAATGGCTTTAAGTGTACCTGTGGTATATTCTAGTGCATACAACATGACTCCAACCAATAAAAGCAAGTGGATTTAACACCTAAAAAGAGCCATTGCAAAGTGTTAAATTGCTAGTTTAGATACACCTATTGTACTCTCTTACATGAATCTACATAGAGGTCATTTTGACAGCATGTAGAAAATACAACTACTCTGTTGTGTTGCCCTGAGCAACTTTATTAACAGGTATGTGGTATTCAGTAGTTAGGTAGGTCAAATTAATGCTGAATGGAAAGGTTTGGGGTTTTCTGATAAAAACTTTATTTATAAAGAACATACATACAATCCAATTCTTGTAAACTTCCCAGAAATCAAATGAGAGAGATTTTCCACTTGCTATTGCAGGTATCTTGTCAGTGAACAAACTAAATCCAGAATACACTTCACTTATACAAAGGAACACGCTACAGTGTGTATGAATGTCTCCTTAGTGTGCAAAAAACAATGTGTTAGTCAGTTGCTTCTGAAATTCAGACAAGGAAAATTCATCAGATTACAGTTTTGCCTGCAGCTTGTGTTATGGCCAATGACTGATATTTCTACTGAAAAAGAACAAATTACTTTTTACACAGAACAGGAATATGATGGTTATGTAACACGCAGTTTACACATGGTTTCATCCAATCCACAATCTTACAACAGTATACAGTTGTTTGGAAATATTTTTTTAAAAGCTATGGCATAATTTTTAGAAATAATGAAAAGCATCCTGCAAGATTTTCAGCCTATTATTGTTCCACATTTGTGTTCTTACGCCTCAGGATGTGTGCCACTGTGATTTGTGCTAGACATGTCCTCCTTGAAGAATCTGTAATCCCAGTGGTTAAGAAAAACTGAGTTCATAAATTGGGAACTTGACTACAGAGAGATTTGTGTAAGATTTCTAAAACCAAGTCATTTAGCACTTTTGCCCCACTGCTTTCTGAGTACTGAAATGTCTTTTGCAAATGGAACTTAACTACATTAGAACACTAATTTCTCAGAAGTATAATGGGAATTATAAAATAAGGAGCTAAACTCCCATCTCCTGCAATTCACTCAGTTCTCTATCAACCCAATGTTTGCTAGTGAAGGAGAATGAAAAGATGAAAGAAACTAGCACTTATAAATATAACAGCAGTGAGGAGAAATATAAGAATTAAATAAATCACAGATATAGCGATCACATTTTTGAAATTATTTTTTATTTTATCATCTAAAAGTTCCAGCAGCAATCAAAATAAAGAAATAAAAGTTTACACTGTTTCTTACTTTGTACGAACTGTTTAATTGATTGCAGGGCTCTAGAAATGAAAAATTAGTTTGTTCACTGTAACACTTTCAGTGAATCATGTTTAAGGTGACACTGTGCTATTATTCTACAGTCATGTAGTAGAGAAACATAATGACCCCTCTTGTAATCTTAGAGTTTTCAATGGAGTATCCTCATACATCAGTAATTTGATATTTTGCAGTTTTAAAATGTAATTGAAAGCGTTTTTGTTGGATACGTTCTCATTACACCGCCACACAGCCTTCATTTGATAAAGCTGTTTAACAGCAGACTGAAAATGAATGATCAGTTAGAAGGGAAAAAAACACTGATGAAAAAGGGACAGTAAAAAATTATTCACTGTAAATTTTGAGATAATGACATTGCTCTTCAAGGTATTCTGATTTTTCCTTTGCCAGCATTCAAAATTCTCTGTATTACATTAAACGCTTCACTGCAATCTTGCAAGGTTTTCCTAAAATTTAACCTGGCAATTCACTGAACCCACACTGAAACAGCAGCACTGTCTCACATTCCCTGTGTGCTACCAGCTCTCTCCTTTTCCTTATCTGTTTTCATTCACTAACAGCTCATTTGATACTACAGCCTTCATGTCAGTTCTGAGCAGCTTTATGAAGGACTATACAAACATCACGGAAAAGTTTAACTGTTTTGACAGTCTTTGCATCTCTTACCTGTCTTCGTAATTTTTCTTCATACTTTTCAGCTTTCTTGATTAGCCAAAGGACCTGGCACTACTTTTATGCCTCAGACTCACAGGAATGAAGTGGAAGTTAGGTGTTCTGTAATTAACGATGATGTGCATTTCAAATTCAAGAAATTGGCCTAATGTCCTAAGAACCCGCTGGATTTGGCAACCGGTTATGTACTGTGGTCCATTTACCTAACATCAAATAGGACTGCATTATGCCACTAATTCAAAGCAGAAAACTCCTAAACTGCATATTTTTCTAGTAGAATAACAAACTACCATAGGTAAGAACCCCAACAGAGGGATCAAAAATAAACAGATTAGGAGACCCATCATGCTTATTTTTTTTTCTAAACTGTTTCTAGGCCAAGAATTTTTTTTCCACACTAAAGCAAGTCATAGGAATTTTGTTTGGTTTTTTTTTTTTCTAATCTCTGAATCTCCCTCAATTTCGTTAATTTATTTCAGCAGTTCCCAAGAGACTGTTCTGATTCCCACAAGCATGCTCTTGTACTGATTGATTCAGAGATAACAGACAGAAAAGGTATAAAACCAAACAGCTTGTAATAGAAAAGTAACTCTTTGCTGTAATTAAGGACAACCTTCTCTCACTTAGCACTAAACTACATTTAGATTTTGTCAGTAATTGGCCAACGAATGAGCTACAAAATTACACATTTTTCTCTTGAAGTTTCATGTCTTATCTGTTCTAGAATACCTCTATCTGTCTTATTTGATATGGTGATAATGAACAGATTTAGGCTGCTGGGAAGCAGAAGGAAAAGAACCCACATTTATAACATAGAAATTCTTCTGCTTATTTGGGCAACAGAAACGTAGACAATGCCTCAGTCTTGGTTTTAAGTTTAGTTTAGTTCTTTTACAATACCTATAACTGTCTCTGATGCACTTCTCATTTTTCTCCTATTGCCTGAAATTATTGTAGTCACCCACTGCCAGTGGAATTACATTTTAGTGTATGAATGAGATGCATACTTAAGGCATTATAATAAATAGAGAATTGTTTTAGTGAATGAAAATCTCCTATGTATTTATAACACAGTACTTTTATGCAGTAAAATGACTTTTACTGTACCTACTTCTAAATTCTACTCTTAAATCTAGAGACAGCTACAGAAATTAACTGATTCAGTAGTCACACAATTAAGCAATTCAATCTACAGCATTAATTTATCAGCATAACTGTTGCTGAAACCCAGCTTGGCTATCCTTTCTTTCCAAATATATATTAAATATATATATATTTATAGAAATATATATATTTTAAACATATTTATATAAAAATATATATAAATATATAATTTTTCTAAATATACTTACCTTGATTTTTCCCTCTGAGATATTTCAAACAACACCCTCTCCCTTTTCAAAAAGATATTTTAGTAAATGCAGAAAGCGAAAGAGATGCAGAATATTTTAAAAGACTTCATCTGAATTAAGAGCATATTGCTGAATATTTAGGAAAAATCATTAAGAAGAAGGTTTATTCAGTTCTGGGGTATTTTCTATTTAGAAAAAGAAATCCTCAGGACATGAGGTGACAGTGGTTCTTTAGCAGCTTTATCAGTGTAGTTTCAACAACAGTTTTATGGATCTATGTTCTTCTTGCAACTTCTACTTTCTATTACTATGCACTGTTTGCCTCCCTAATCTTCTGTAAGGGAGCAAAAATGCAGTGATAAATGGTGCACACCATCACAAATGTAACCAGAGCCTGACAAGAACACTCTTTGAAGTCAGTGGTGTAAGTTATACTTTTGCCATAGACATAAAGTCTTAGTATACGATACGTCCTCCTCTCTGTGCAGGTCCATGATGTTCAATAAATAAGAAGGCAAATTTTCTCAGTCAGAGACATAAAAATAGTATGTTGCACTTATGCAAGGAGCAAATGATTTTTTGAAAAATTGGGCTCTTAAATTGTATTATGTATAACAATTCTTAACAGCGTAGTTCATCCATCCAGATAAAGTGGTACCTATTTCCTCTTTAAATGTCAAATATGTAATATATATTTTGAAATAGAAAGGATACCTTAGGGTACATGCTAATGTACTCCCTTCAATTACATTTTATGGTTATGACCTTTATTCCAACAATAATTTAATGTTTTAATTAAATTTGAAACCATTTTCATTGCTGCAAGATGTCCTTCATCTCTCTGTACTGTAATTTAATGAAGTGATTTTCAATCACAA
The DNA here is from genome assembly GCF_013368605.1 of Nyctibius grandis. NCBI lineage: Eukaryota > Metazoa > Chordata > Aves > Nyctibiiformes > Nyctibiidae > Nyctibius > Nyctibius grandis. Next base: position 83,603,686 of record NC_090663.1, read on the forward strand.
TCAGCAACATGTAACAATAAATTTTAATACCATTTTTCAGGAGTCTAAGAGGATCTTTCATGTTTTAAAACAAACTTCATATCAATGCCATGGCAAGAAATAATTCCATCCTTTACTATAACCAAAGGACACACATTTTAAGTTTTGTCAGCCAGCTCCTGAGATGTGCAACATTAAATATTTCTTCCAAAAAAAGAGGTCTAATAAAAAAGTCCTTCATTAAGTAAAAGAGAAGGGAAAAAAAAGGAATTAAACTGTTCCAAATGTGATAGCACCTTGGAAAAGAATGTCCATTGGTACTTACAATGTCTCTTAATTTTGATTTACGACATGTTTCTTATTAAAAATCAAAATTCAGATGCAGGTTACTGACTACAGTGTTCATATACTTTTAATACTTCAAATTTTCAAAAATTCATTTGCTGGGAAAATATCCATTGACATTTGAAATAATAATTATGTTTGAACATCTTCCGACAATATTATGATATGTCTTACCACAGACATTCATGAAAAGAGTGACTTATACAATGCAGAAAACTTCTGGAAATGGACTACAGGAAAACAGATAATTGAAGCAAACAGATCAATATTAGGATAATGGTCATCCAAAGTAACGTTGATGTATTGTACCAAACAAGATGTTTTTTACCAGAAAATGCAAATACTAATATTCTCTTGAAAACTAACAAAGACAGAGAATACCATAGCTATGACTTGATTATTTCACTTGCTCTGGGAATTGAAAGAGGAATCTTAATCAGCTGTATTTATGAGAACTACAGCTGACTGGGAATTTCTCTGCAAGGCATTATCTGGTCACCCAAACTTTTAAAATAGATCTGAAGCAACCATGTTATTTGATGGTTTCCTCTTATAATGAAAGGCTTATTGCTGCATCAATTCATACTCACTTAATCTGATACATTCTATGATGAAATGGCTTTCAAAAATGGTAAGAGATTCTTTCATCTCTAGAATACATTATTTGTACACCTTCCAAAAATTTTCAAAATAGCTAGTTTCTTTTGAAAACATCAGTCTAGCATTTATTCTTTACAGGAGTTTCTAACAGACTTCATTTTTAACTTCTTGTTTCTATAAAGAAGATTTTTTCCAAACAGGTTTATGCTGCCTACAATAATAGGAAACAAAGGTGTACAGGAAAGGAGGAAAGAACACCAGGTAAAAAAAGGTCAGAATATTTAATTTGGAAGAATAAGATAAACTACTACTACATCTTCTTTATATAACAGCAGTGACTCATGAATTCTGTACATTTTTGAGTATGAGGGGGTAAGTGGAGCAGAAGAAACAGAAAAACCATTAATACTACTAAGGCATCATCTTAGAAAAAAGAAACATTTTTTTGGTCTCTTGCACATAAATTTAAGTTTCTTGGAAGCACATAATAGTCTTACCCCCTTTTTGTGGTATTTTATGAAGAATGCATGCAGGGAAACGTAAGTGAGAATATTTAGAAGCTTAGCTGGTGTTTAACTAGGAAAATGCATTGCCTTGAAAATAAAAAAATAAAAATCAGGTGAAAAGCAAAATATTCAGAACACCTAAATCTGAGGAAATGTTGACAGGCTTGATAGGGGCCAAAGTCACCTAAAAGTAGATAAATTAAAGAATTGTAGCAGGTTGCATTAGTAAGATGAAGTTTTTCTGAAGCAAGGCAGAGAACTGAAGTGCTGAACGGAAATGAGAAGAGTTTGCACAGAAGGGAATGTAATGGTACATGTGGTGACGGTAAAAAATCTGGGTGGTGAAGATGAGCAGAACTGAAGCAGAATCTCTACACTGATAAAGAAGTCTGAAGAGATGCCAAGCAATAACAACCAGATTTTGAGAAAATATAACGAGCCTTGTAACACAATGAGCCTTATATGATGTCAAGTAGTCTTTTTTTGCTGCATTCTTTTAAGCCTTATGTAGGACGAAGGTGCCTTCTACCACGGATCTCTCATATCCCTACATCTCGGAAAGCGGTAAGTAAATTTTGTTAGTTACACCAGTGTAATTTGAGTTTGCACAGCAATGATATGCTATGTGAACCTCTGGTGTGAATTTATACAGAAGGCTGGAAATGACTTAATTCAGTCCTCTCTTCTGCAGACCAAAAGCAATCAGGAACATCTATAGAGTCATTACTTTCTGAATGTTCTCTATTCATCTCATGCGGTCATTTGTTTCAGTGCAATTATTATTTCCAACCGTAACTTTGTAATGAATGAACAGGATTAATTGCTGTTGTGCTCTAACGGTTTCAACTATGCTCAAAATTCTCTCCTGTCTCTTGGCAGAATTTGAATGTCTTGCTTTCAAATGGTTTTGAGGTGCATCTGTATTTGTTACCAAATGTTCTTCACAGAGAATTCAGTCTGTTTAGCAAGGGCTTTTTTTCCCCTCTGCTGCTGCTACTTAGTTTTAAACTGTATATAGCTCTCAGGCTGACACTCCTTTAGTTAAGAACTTGAGTGATTTATTGACTGTCTAACCTGAGAACTTGTCTTTTCTATCTCTTCTAATTTCATGAGATATAAGTCCTATTTTTGACAAAACAGAGCATGACATTTTTCTGGACAGACTCAAAGAGTAGTTTGCCTGGCTGTGTGCTTAATTTGGTTATTTGTTGTGCAAACAAAAATACTCAAAAATATTTACCATTAAAGGCCTTATCTTCCATATCTTTCCACATATATTTCTTTTTTATCATATCTGAAATGGTAAAATTAATGGAGTTGGGACAGTTTAGAGTATTCCATTCCCTGGGTGAGTTAAATGATCACAATATCTGCTTTAAAGAGTACAGAGAGGACTACAAATTGTGAGAAACTTCTAGGCATATCTCCCATAGCTGAGATGGGACCTTTTACTTTCTTTTGAACTCTGGCCATGAATATACACGTGATTGTCTGAGATTAAATCAGAAGCAGCAACACCCTTTAATACTCCAAGTATAAAGGTGTCAATAAACTGTTGATTCTGAATTTGAAAATGAAAGGATGGACTTCAACAAATTATGAAGTAGTTCAGGAATCCAAAGAAGGTTTAAATGTGAACGCATGTTATCACTAAATTCTGTGCCAGAGTGGCCTTGGAAAATGAGCTTTACAAAACGCATGAGATCCACCATAGCAGTATACAGATGATACAGAGGTACATTCCCAGGAAGAAACTAAATTATTTAACTTGCAATTATAAAATGTAAATAGTGGTTTTATCCTCTATTGTAAAAGAATCTGCAGGTAAAAAGTGTTTTGGAACTGCGTTAACAGAAAAAAATGATAAAAACACCATATAGCTGTTCCTCCAGAAAAGTTTATTCTAAATTAAAATGTCACGAATCTTTGTAGCTGACTTTAGAATAGTGGCATCTCAAATTGGTGTTCTCAACACATAGCAACACCACTGACTTGCCTTCACTGGCTATGCTGAATTTAATAAAAGATCATCTGCAATGGAGTTCAAGGTTTCACCAAGAAGCACCTGGGAGTCATGCCTATTCTAAGGTTGTTTGTATATATAGTATGGCTGTGCATACCCTTGTGACAGCATCCCCTGAAGACAAATTTGTATTAGGGGCTTAATGACTTGCAGACAATTCTAAGAGTTTAATAATACCATTTTCAAACTCTGACTCTTAGTAAGAGACAGATATATTAGGATAAGAGAAGAAAGACACAGCAAAGGAAGTGGTATCCTTTTCTCACCTATTGTAGAGCTTATATAGCAATTTTTATGATTCTATTAAAGGCATGAGGTCCTGGGTGTAGGACAAGTGAAATCACTGTCTTTTCAGGGAATGATCTTTCTCTTCTTCTTGGTGTGGTGTGGCCCCTTTTGAAAAAATGTAGCTTAAAAATAAGTTGGAGTCCTTGTTAGCCAGTGTGGTATACAGAATTTAGCAGACAGTAGATAAAAATACTGAAATGACAGTTATGTAGGGATTTATCATGAACTGATCGTTTCTGTGCAAAGTTTAATGTAAATGTTTCAATTCACACTTTACAAATTATTTTTTTTTCCCCAAATAAAAAACGATTTGAGCAGGGAATTTCAAGTCTTTCACCATAAAATCCAAATCACTGAAACATTAAATTTATTTGGCTTGCAGTGACATAAAAATCTAGGGTAGAGGTGTGGGGGCTATACCACATTGGCTTTTTTTTTATGTTTAAACTTGCTGTTAAGGCATATGCTTGCATATCAGAAATTATTAATGAAACTTTTCTGTGCTGATGCACGAGCCTTATTACTGCCAAAAGAGTAAAAGTGTTTCAAGTATATCAAACATTACAGAAATTAAGAAGATCCACAGATACAGAGGATCCACAAAACATATTTCTTTTGAACATAACAGTCTCTGTTATTCGTACATAATCAGCAAACGTGGTCAATGCTGCATTTATCCAACAGTTATTGTCAAGGAGTGAGAAGGAAATTTTGAAAGACTGAACTTCGTGCTCAAGAATCATGCCCACAGCCTGGCTTCTGCTCTAAGTCAAATTTTTATGCTAGGTACTTATGGGTTCCCTGCAAAACTAAGGTGAAGCTAATTAATTTAGAGCATCTATATAAGCATTTTATGACAACCAAATTAATACTAAATGAGTTCATCATTAATATTATTACTATAATATCAGAACAATTAAACATGATAGGGCCATTATTTTAAAACTTGGTTTTAAAATCCAGTTTAGATCTACTTCACAGTATGAGAGCATGTGCTTCCGAGCTAAAAATACAGCCCATCAGTAAAAGCAATGTATTTTGTGAGGAGTGGTACTTAAACTCTTAGATATTTATACATAGCAAAAAGCATCTGAAGCTCAATAAGTTTTCTGCTGTTTGTAGTAATCTCTTTTTAACAGATAAACTTGGAAATCCTAATCTCACAGTCTCTTCATGTACAGGTTTCTTACAACTGAAACTTTTTTATGGATTTTGGTAAAGTTTCTTCTCACATAACTAGGGGTAGAATAAAGTCCATGGTTTGCATTTAAAGTTGCATTCAGACTGAAACAGAATTAGCTTATTTTCTCCTTCTTCTGTTTTGGAAAAATCTGTGGGACAGATTTTTCATCTCTTTCACTTTTGAAATACTTCTGTTGATATTGAGGGAAATATTCAGAATCAGTCCAATTGTTTCTGAACCTTAATGATGAAGCAATTACACCCTCAGCCCCACCAAATTTTAATTAGGATAATGGTATTAGAGTCTGTGATCGTAACTCATTGTTGGTATTAAATAATAAAAAAGATCAATTCATTTGTTTTATAGTCTTACTCTGTTTTACCACAGGTAAAGTAAAAGAACAGCTTTGGGCTATCATTAATGTTAAACACTTGATGGAATGCTTTAAACTAACCAACTTTAAATGAAATAATTTATTTTCCTTGAAGTACTGGATGACTTAAAACTTCATTTTCACAGTAGGAAGCTGTGAAAGCATGAGTGCATTTTTTACTATGCTGCTTTCTCTGTCCATTTACATGCATTTTTAATAATTTCATTTTTCTACATTTTCAGTGCAGTGTCTGTTTGAACCCCGCTTTTCAAAGACAGCTTCTTTTTACAGTATGTCTTGCTTTTATATAACATCTGACATTCCAGAAGCAAACATATTCTACATATATATTACCAAGACATATTTTTATCTGAGAACTGCTGAACCCTTCCCTTCACTTTTCTCTCTTCTGAGCAACATTAAAATGTCCACTTTTCTGTAGATCCACAATTTACAGTATTCAATCAATATTTTATCTTAGACTGATGATGATAATGACTATATCTAGTCAAATTCCTTGAAATTCTTTTCCTTCCATCATATCATTGTCTGATAGTACAAACTGTTCCCAGTGTAGACAATGTCATCGAACCCCTTGATCAACCCTCAAGTTTCAAATAAAATTGACTGAACTTGTGACTGAATTTCCTTTGTAATAAAGGAGATTTTCCAGACCTTTAGGCAGTGATTAGGCCTGTTTGGTGCCCTTCCTAATTTTTCAATAAACATTTTTCAGGAAGCCAGAACTTTAACATTAAAAATGATACTGCAGTCATGCTAATGAGATTATACTGCTCTCTACTCCAGCTTAGAAATTCTGGCAATGTTTTTAGCTACCTCTGGGAAAGTGTGATCTACCATGACTCATAAATGCTTCACAAATGCACTGCTTTTCAAATCTGCCCTGTAAATGGGATACACAGTCTAATTCCTAGATGCATGATCTTACCAATGTGGAAGTAGCTTAATGAACTTATTTTCCCCATTCATCCAGAGTGGGATCTGTCTGATGTAAATCGGACGTAAATCTGAGTAACCCAGCATTTAAGATCATTCATGACATCAGCATCTTCTAGTTGGTTAGCTCAGGGTCATGAGAAGCATGCTCATCATTAGCCTGCCCTTGCTCATAATGATGGCTATTTTGTGTCCTGTTCTGGAGGGTCTGCTTGTTCCCCATCCAAGGGTATGGCAAATTTGGACATAGAATGAGATTTAATTTCTGAAAGGCTTCATTGCAATAAAATATATTCAGGAATTTTGCACATGCAACCAGATTGTATACAAGTCATTATACTTGACATTGAAAATATAACTCTAATAGTTTTGATGTGTTATTTGAAAGAATTAACTTCAAGAACCAGTGAGAAGACTATTCAACATTTTTGATAACCAGAGATATTTTATGCCTTACTTTTTAAAAGCAGATTTAGTAAAATCAGTGATGTATAAAACATTTACTAGGAATCTGTCTGCAAAATATTCATATTGATGCCAATATACATGCACAAAACTGAAAGCTTATATTTTCCTGTTTCTGCAAACAAGCTATTTTTCAGACAAAATTAGGGTTTTCTTTGTCCCATAAAACATAATAGAATTTTATAAGAAATTCAGACCGGGAAATAAAAAAAGTGTTCCTACTGAGAGTACAGATAATTTCCAAAATTTTATTTTACTGCTGAGTAAATAAATAGCATTCTCTGTATACATTGTTAAATATTAGATTATTATTTTACTTAACAGATTTTTCTTGGTCTCATATAATGGATTTCTCTTAAATGCAACATAAGTAAGTCATTCTAAGTTATACTCTCACCATTACTGCTTCAGATTTTGGCAATTGTTTTTCCAGTTGCTCAAAGTAATATTTTTAAATACAATTCTGGTGTCTTTTTCTAAAGAGCAGCTTTATTCTTCCAGACAGGTAAAAGGTTAGCGTAGCCTGCTTGAATGGCAGAAGGCCAGCAGCAAAGCTTTTACCTGCTGGCATGATCATAAGGGAGCATACTGCTATAAAATTGAGTTTGCTACTACTAATATTCATAATCTACTGATTGATTTATAAAGCTCCACCTGAATTTTTAAAACGTGCTTCATGCATTACTTCACACAAAGTATCAGGAGACAGAGCATACTACACACTAGATACTTTTTTACACAATTGAAATGATCATTGCTCTGCTTTTTCTTTGCATTGCTGGATTTTTACACGCCAGCCAACATAAGCAAAAGACCAGACACCTGGTTTCAAAGCAACCTTTGCTTTTGCCTCCCCCACAGAGTTTTACCGTCAATCCATCGTGTGAAAGCCTTCACACGTATTTGTGTACGTTTGTAAAAGTTCTTTGCAGCTTCGTTTTTTAGAGATAGGAATTTAAATAGACAAAGTGTGAGAACTTCGTATCCAAAATTATCATAGGTTAGGTTAGTGTTGGGGATACTAAATGCAAATGCTTCAGAGGGGATTCAAAAGAAATGAAGTTTTCCCTTGCTGCTCAGGCTAACTCTCTGAAGTTTTCAGAAGTCTTAATGGCCATCCTATAGAAACAATGGAAATATCTTTAATACAGAACAAGCTATGGAATAAAGTTTTCCATTAAATCATTCAGGACTTACAAGAGTAATTTTTAAGAAATATCCTAAGAATTCTTTCGTGCCCTTTATGGGACTTAGCTGGGCCACAAAAATGTACGTACCTGTATCTCTGCCAAAGATGTCCATCTCCTTCCAGTGTAACGATTTTTCAGTTCTACCCCTTCCGCCTCCCTCTTCTGCAATTCCCAGGCACTGAACTCTTATTAGTGCAGCATGCTTAAAACATACATGATGATTTAGCTTTGGAAAACCTCTATTTTGATTCAAGATACTTCCTTCTGATGTATCACAATCAGGCAAAACAATTCATAGCTGAGAGTTCTCTATTACTACTGATTACTACTTCTACTACTATATAATACAATACCTAAAACTTTATCTTGTCTTCAGACAATGTCATTCCCTGAATTTGTGGTTGAAAGATTATAAACAGTATGTGCTACTACAGGAACTGTAATTGATTTTATATATTTCACAATAACTAATCTTGTATCCCAGATCAGCACTAGCAATGGATAGCTCTTCTCAAGAAGTTCCCAAAATAGATACATGGATATAAAAGTGGTTTTCAAACAGCATGTTTCAGGTTACATCAGGTAATGTAAAGATTAACAACTTTAAATGAATAACTTCTCAGATGAAATGTCCCAGTAAGCCAAAACAGTAGGTAAGGTCTTCATATTTGTAGACAAATATGACTGTACGCTTTTTTCCCCATGAAAAATACATTTAACAATGCTATATCTCCTGGTATTCCAGGATAGAATCTGTATGTCTTTCTAAGCTAAAAATCAAAATAGAATTGAGAGTCTTGTCTTTCAGAGTTGCAAGCTTCAATCTATTTTCACTAGTTCATGTCATCTCTCATTATTAATTTATGTCAGTATGAATGAATCAAATGGTAATTAAAGGACACTTAAAGCTTTGCTTTTAAAAACTTGGTGTTATACCATTCCAAGGATTTCAGTGTAGACACTAATTCCTTTCTCTCTCCTGTTTCTAAACTTTTAGAATGGAAGGACTACTCTCTGCACAATATTTGTAGTCTCAAAATGTTACTGGTCCTCCAGCCTTGTATTTGAGAAACAGAATTTTTTTTTCTCCTCTCTGCAGATACCTGCCTAGCGTGGCCCTTCAAATTCCTTGGTTTTATCTCAGGTTTCCCTCAGTTCTTTTTGCCTGTTATGAATACCTTCATTTAGGAGAAAAAAACCCGAACAAATCAAAAGCTCTTACACATTTTTGTCCTTTCATGTTCCCACAACTGGGTGGATGTGGACATCATTAACTGGCTGTGAATTAGTTCTGAATTCACTAGTCACAGAAAACTCAATCTCATCTGAGACTGAGCTATATTTGCCTTCATGCCATTTATCACTGGCTCGTACCTTATTTATTTTATCATTCATCTCCAGGTGTATCACTTTTATGTCATTACTTCCTAGGTCACCACCCAGGCTTAAATATGCTATCTCATTTCAGATAAACTAGGACCCTCTGTTTTGCCAGTTGCCCATCCTCAATTACCAAATAAATGGAAGAGCTTTCACCTGCCAGCTCTGTTTGACTTGGATTTATTGGTACATTTTATCATGCAAATAGAACATGCACTAATGGGGTCTCACAATTCTGCTGTCTGCTCTGCTGAGCCACTTGATCTTGCTGTGGTGTTATCTCAGCTGGTTGCATATTGTTCTGCATCTTTGCACTGCATGTTTTTTTCCTTCTAATGGCTGTTTTATCTCTGATATACATTATCATGGTATAAAACAGAGTATGTTATGCATAAGACAGAGGGGAGTGGACCTCTGGAAATTTTGATCAGATGCTTAAGTTTAACACAGGAATTTTGCCTCAAAGAATTTTTTTCCTATATGTATAAGAAATATTCTAAAAGAGCACGATCCTGCAATATACAGCTTCCAAAACATCTGAAGTCAAATGCTCATATTTTTAATCAGCCCAAATTCTTATTTTACAGTAATACCTACCACAAAACTGCCATGAGTTTCAACAGCTTCTGAAACTGATAGGTTTTCGTGGTATTTTAAACAAAACCGAAACATTGTCCTTTAATTTTGCCTCTCTAAAGTTCTAGGAGTAAAAAAATATGATTCAACATATAAAACAATTACATTCAACTATCAGTCACACATCATTCTTTCTCAAGTTGCTATTATATTATATTATATCATCATAGAATCCCTCAAGTTGGAAGGGACCCATAAGGATCATCAAGTCCAACTCCCTGCTCCTCACAGGACTACCTAAAGCTAAACCATATGACTAAGAGCGTCGTCCAGATGCTCCATGAATTCTGACAGGCTTGGTGCCAAATATAACATAACAAATATAATAATACGTTTTTAAATGTAAGTTGCAGCAATGTATAGCAGGGGCTGGTCTCTAAGTCTAGCATGTTTGTCAGATTTGATACTACCATTCTTCTGGTCTATTGTAAGAAATATTTGGCAGATGTTTTCCACCAAAATTCAAATGCAAAGTTACAGATTCCAACAAAGCTTATTCTTAGTAGTTATTTCTATTATTGAAATTCATACTTGTCTAAAGCACTGAGCGCCCTGACCTATTCTGTTTTTCAAGGAATCTGTGGAATGCTCTGTATTACTTATAAAATGTAATTAAATTCCTTTCAATTTATCAATTTGTGGTGGATTAAAAGAAAATGTTATAATCCACCTTATTGCTTTTGTTGCAAGCTCACTATTTACATTTTGTGTGTAAAATCTCATTATTCAGACTGCTGATTGAATAACTTTGAAATCTGTTGTGTCGTATTAGCAATGCCACTCATTATGCAGGGTATGATGACTAATGGAAAGCCTTTGCCTCGCAGCTCTAGAAGGTACAGATTTTCTTATTATAAGCTAGTGTTCAGATGTGAAATTATTATAGAAGTAATAATATAATTAATGAAAAACTTAATTACCATTTCCTTTCAAGGAAACTGTCACTAGTTTGCTTTTATTCAGGCTTTGTTTTCATGTTGTATGTGGATGTTTCCTTCCAAATATACATAGTTGCAAATGACAGATAAGAAGAATTTCAAAAATAAGACGTTTATATGAATGACACAAAGCTAACAGTGGTGAGAAATCTCAGAGAAAGATTCAAAAATGTGTTCTGTGGCAGCTGTATTTGACAGTTCTTTGGACTGCCACTACAGCTATGTTCCCTGAACCTCAGATCAATATAGTCCAATTACCTCAGAAAACATGAGCAACTGAATGCAGCTATCAGTAAACCATCAAGGAAGAGCTTGTTAGAGCCAAAGCCATAATATGCAATTAGGCAAAAGAGAGGACTCCTTATCTCGCCATGGGACATCTGGAAATAATTGTTCTTAGCAATTGACTGCAAATCAAAAGTAACTTAATCACCCGTTATAGTGGTCTTTGGATCATCAAGATAGATCTGCATCCTGAAAACACATTTAGCTTCATTAGTTTAATATTTATTTCAATCTCTACAAACAGGATTCCTAACAATTATGTTTTGGATAGCCTCAAGATACAGAAAATGTTGGTTTTGTTTAGATGCCTTTTTTTCCTCCCATCAGGGTGCCATTCAAGAATGAATGGTGAAAAATGACCTTTCTATAGGTAATATGCTCATATTCACATTTTATGTAGCTCAGCTTAAATTTCTTCCTATTTTAGGGGCCCTTACATCAGGTGGTATTTGTTAATCTTCCCATTTGACACTTCTCATCCTCCATCATCACACCTAAACTATGTTTCATAGTTAAAGATGCAGAGTTGCAGATAAAGTAATTTGTTCATTAAAAAATACAATAGTATATTTTGCTCCATCTACATGGAAAAATACATGCCCACAAGGTGATCCGTACACAAGTGGTAATAAAGAAAAAAAAAACAGAAATAAACACATATATGTAAGTTCTCGAACAGAAATAATGTATATGATTTCTCCATACCAGATACATAAGGATTTCAGTGGGGACACAACATGCTCCTGAAAAAAACATGAAGATTTTTTTTTTCCTAAAAGGTCAACCATAACTTCCTAATCCATCAAGTTTGTAACAGAGTATGAAAATAAGGATTTCCAGCTGAGTTTTGCGGCATTTAGTGTTTCAGCTCTGTGAGTGAGTATTGAATTTTGCCAAAATATGTCTAGTTTACATCATTATAAATAGCTCCTTCTTAACAAAACAGGTGATTTCAAGTTTGTTTCTGTTGTTTGTTACATATTGAAGTTTTTGATTAATAGCTATTTTAGACACAAAACATTTAGAAAACACACAATCTCTCTACAAAAATGCATCACTAAACATTTTTAAAAATCATGCTCCCTGGTAGAATTTGTATACATGTAGTTTATGAACTATTTCTAAAGTTAAAATGAAAAACAGTACTAAGTTGTCAAAGAAAAATGAAAGACCTACTTAAAAGAGACTGAACTAAAAAGAGGCTATTTTTAGCTTAAAGGAAGTACATATGCATCATGCTCTGTACCACACTTTAATCATTACCCTCATTGGGATGACAGGTGATGCCAGAATAATAAAGTCAGTCTCTGATTAGAAATCAAATTGCTATGACAGAATATAAAGGCCATAAATCCTTCCAATTCCCCTCCTCTGTCATTTACATACATTCTTCCTCTTCCTCCATAAGAAACTGTCTGTTAATTCAAATTCAAGGATACACTATAGGGAAGAATCATTAAAGATCAACATCAGAAAACAAACCAAACCAAAATAAAATATACAGCTGTTAATATAAATTTTTCTAGCCATAAAATGAACCTAGGGAGAAGTAATCAACTGTACCACTGACAGCATACACAGTAATGCCTTTTCTCAATATCAGTTCAACCTGATTTTTGAATGCTCTCTCAAATACTCACCAAGTCACTGTGCAATTTTCTTCCATTCTACAGTTTTCATAGGCATAAAAATCAGTAGTATTTATTAGATCACCTAGAGTTGCATGACTTTGGTTTTGTTGCTATGGTAGTTTATGTTTAAAGTGTTTTAGTTGACTTGAGTGCAGAGGTTGTACCTTTCCTGGCAATAGCATTCTACAGATAAATATATATAGCTATAATGATAGTCTTTCCAAAAGTTAGCCTATTTTCCATTTCTTAATATCACTCTGCTATTATACTTAAACTCTTATAGCTTAAACTATTAAATTAGTATCCTCAGCATTTCTACATGCCTCAGAAAAATAGCTCTTCTAACTGTATACCCAATACCGTCACCTATCAGAATGCGGCATAATTATTTCAGTTTGGTTCCCTGACTTTTTTGTTGTTCTTCTCTGTTATATTTACATATTCTACAGCTATACAGCAAAATATTATTATTACTCTCTCATAATGTCTTGAATCTAGGCATACAGTCCAAAAACATGTCGTGTTTCTTCTTTTCATGGCATACTCGTTAGAATGTAATTTGCTGTCCGTTGCTGGGAAGAATATTAACAGTTAATAAGTTGTCCAGTCCTTTTAATAGCTTTGAACGATGGGAGATACAGATTTGATTTATATGAATTTGTTGACTTCTGAGAAAAACTGAATTACTGCCTTTAATACATACGAATTACAACTGAAGTGGAATTAAGGGAAGAATCAAAGTTAGACATAATACTACTGGCTTTGTGTCCCATTATTTGATTTCATTTTATACTTGATGCCTAGAGTCAGGAACCTAACATGGCTGCAGAAGATTCAGTGGTTTTTGTGCAACTGATTGCTATAATATCACCTCTATTTTTTTATTTCTATTAATAAGGTTAAAACAATTCCATTTTGTAGCCAAGCGGCTGCAAAAAGACTTTGTCAAGTAGCAGCAGATATTCCTAGGCAACGAATTAAGAGCTAGTACCTTTCCACAAAGATGTACTTGGCCACAGATGTGTCATTTTGTGCACTGTTGACTGCGTTTATTTGCTATGACTTTGCAACTTCTTATTAGAGAGACATTTTAATTTTCAAACTCCATCCACTCTAAATTAGTGGAGAGCAGGTCTCTGAAACTTGGAACGTTGCCCAGAGAGAACACAATGCACAAAGCTGTAAGTTGTTCAGGAAACGATACAAGAAGTTAGAATATGTTCTTGATGAAGCTGTAAACTTCAAGTGGTAGACTTATCAAAATAAGACTCTATCCTCCTGCTTAGTGATAAGTGGGATGAATACTGCTTCCATCTGTTGTATTGTACAGAAATAAAATAAACTTCAAAGAGAAAGCTCTTAACCTGTTTCTTTTTGCTGAAATGAAAATACCAATTCAACAACTCACATTTTCGAAACAAGTCTCCAGTAGTCATAATATTTTTCAGATGCCAGATGGCCTGCTCTCCTGGTCTGTGTGTCAGAATAACTAAATGCTGCTATTCCTTAATGTATCATTTTAGGCTAGAAAATGAATATGTAAAATCATTAAAATGAGAAGCCCTGAGATGAAACCTCAATCCTACTGAACTCAGGGACAATTCTGCCATTGACTTCAGCAGTGTTATATTTCATCACTGCTGTACCCCAGAGATGAAAATACGTCTGTTTAATTCTGACAATGACATTTCAAGACAGCTAGATTGTTTCCTCATGTTATTGCTTCAATATACAATCCCTAGGAACTGAGATTGGCGTAAGGAAGCATCTTACGACAGCAAACAATAGCACATTAGAAGTGGCAAAATCTAAATCTTTTTTGGACTATGATTGAGTGACATTTTATAATGCCTTTTTTTTCCATCTGTAAAAATACACACTGCTTTCCTCATATTTACAGGTTGGTACATATACAACATACAATTGCTAGCCTGTAAAAAGCAGGTGCTTTAAAAGCTTCCTGAAAAAAAAGTTTCACACAGAATCACAGAATGTTAGGGGTTGGAAGGGACCTCGAAAGATCATCTAGTCCAATCCCCCTGCCAGAGCAGGACTACCTAGATCATGTCACACAGGAACGCGTCCAGGTGGGTTTTGAATGTCTCCAGAGAAGGAGACTCCACAACCTCTCTGGGCAGCCTGTTCCAGCGTTCAGTTACCCTCACTGTGAAGAAGTTTCTCCTCGTATTAATGTGGAACCTCCTGTGTTCCATCTTGCACCCATTGCCCCTTGTCCTGTCAATGGATGTCACTGAGAAGAGCCTGGCTTCATCCTCATGACACTTGCCCTTTACATATTTATAAGCATTAATGAGGTCACCCCTCAGTTTCCTCTTCTCCAAGCTAAAGAGACCCAGCTCTCAGCATTTCTTTAACAACTTCTTGGAAAAGAGTTATCATAACCCACTCACCCGACAAAATGTGGTGTTTTGGATGTGGTTACAAATGTACACAGACTCCACCTAAATTTTAAGGTCCCTAAAGAACAGTGCAATGAAAATAAATGTGCAAATTTCACAGGCAGTCAACAGAGTAAGACTGAGATGCCCGTGAAAACTGCTTGAAGTAATTGCTGTCTGCCTACCTTGGGAACCCAAATTTAAAAGCTGAAACCTCTCTCTTTATAGGATGTGAAAACCATATCCATGGACTATAAGGACACTAGAAGTATTTCCTACAGAAAATTCACTAAATTCCTAGAGTTTAAGAATGAGTAAGTTAGGTAGCTACATTAGTTAGATGGGATCTTCCTTCAGGATTTTACCTTTGGAAAAATGGTTTGCAAGCTCTGCCATCTTTCCTCTTCTAACAATTCATGTACCTAACAGTAACTGCTAAATGGGTATTTATGGTGGTAATTTACTAATTGGTTTAGCCAGTGCCAAGCCCACCTAACTGCAATGTTATTTCATTGACTTAAATGGATACAGCTTTCCCTCACCTTATATACGACACAGAGAACGTGTGAAAGTATTACTAGATCAGAACGGTCTTACCAATTTTTCCTGTGAGTTACTGGAGTTAGACATGTTTGGACTGACAGCATGTGACATGTACCAAAACACAAAGGCCTCCATCAGATTAATGTTGCTGGTACAACGCTAATTATTATACAGGGCATGAGTTTGAAAAACATATGCATCTGACACTAAACTCATTCAAAACAATGAGCATTTTACTGCTGACTCCAAAAGGACTAAACTGGACTCATCAATTATACAATGAACTCCTGTCATTTTAACCTATTCTTTCAGCTAATAAGACAGTATTAGACAACTATCGTCCCCATTTTATTGTTGTGCTACACTGATACCGTCTGGGTTGCCATGCTGATGTAGCACTGAAGATGAGCTGAAGAGTGACTCTGCTGTATATTTATAAAGAATTCTGTGGCTAACTTTGCTCTAAATTGGGCATGTAATGAATGCATTACTGCAAAGCAAAGAAATAAAACCTATTACAGGCTAGAAATGAATCATCGCAATGGCAAATCATTTTCTAAGCTGCAGTATTTTCTCTGTTATTGCTTTGCTTTAAACTTTGGTGAAAAGCAATTACTTTATTCTTTCTCTTTACTTTTATTACTGGTGATTCTTATGCTAATTTCCCCTTCTATATTTGATTTGATTTTGAAAAGCTTTTTGGAATTCAAGATTAAATTGAATTGGTGATACTGCCCTGCCATCTTCACCTCCTACCTTTCTTCTCCCCATCAGCCACTCTGAGATCTGAAGAATTCTTAAGAAACAAATAGAGCAAATTCAAAGCTCTCACATTTTAAACTGATTCTTGTTCTAGATGGATGAGACAAGTCAGTGTCCTCAAAACATCAGAATAATAAAAGTAATGTTTTTTGCAATTCTTTTTTTCTTTATTGTTAAGCTAATTATTAATTTAATAGTTTGAAGAAACAAAAGTTCCTTGCATTTGAAAACTTTTACCTGTATGAATTTTTTCCTCTTGAAGAACAGCACATCTCCTGCATTTAACTGAAATGTGTTCACTTGTGGTACCTGTGTTGTCCTATGCCAGTTGCTTAGGTCAGTGTAAAACATGTAAATGTTTTCCTTGCAGTGGAATTAGTAAACAGAATTTGCTACTTTTCAGATTCATCAAGAATCCCTTCAAGTAAACCAAGAATGCAAATCTGAAATCTGACAACTTACAATTCTAGCCACAAGCCTAAAGGTAATTTTTCAACCATTTATTTTTTTCTTGGACTTAACCATTTTATAAAAAAATTATTTATTATCCAAAGTCACTAACAGGGCACAGAACTACTAATGATTTACTTTGCTCATCACTTATACCATGACATACAGTGTGAGGATTCATATAGATTAGCACTTTTAGATGAAAGGTTACAACCCATGAGACTGAGAGTTGGTTTTAATATTTAAATGCTGAGGCTTTGTGTTATTTTTTCATTTGTATTCAATGAAATTAAATTAAATTTCAAGACTAAAACCCACATGATTTTGATCAGCATGTCCTTTTAAAGTCTACTCCCAGAATGCATTTAAAGGAATAAAAAATTGTGAACAATGATATTCTATTGCTTATAGCTTTAAAAACAATATGCATGAAAGTACCAATTATAATTTCAAATCTTACAGCTATCAAGATTGTTCTAAGTATCCTGTGACTGAATTATTCCATCTCCTGAAAGTCAAATTAGACACAAGCCACTATGCTTAACTGAACTCTTTGACCTAGATTCCCAGGCCCTTCCTTTGCACCTAACTGCAGAGCATAAATTAAGGACAGAGTTCTCCAAGGTCCCCTCTGTTGTCAAAAGTGAAGGAAATTCTTTAAGTGCAGATCTAGAAAATTATGTGTGTTGTGATCTTTGTATTATAGTTAGGTGGGATTAAACCTCAGCTTACTTTAATACAAATTAATTAATTGCAGAAATGGGAAAGCTGCCAGCAGTTAATCCATTTGCATTTTTTCCTTGCTTTTATGAGAGACTATACCTCCAAAAGTGGAGTTGCTGATGTAACGTACAGCTCCAGCATAGGGCCTTTTGCTACTCAAGTTTCTGGAAAAGTAAAAGATGCTCAGGGAAACTGCATCCATCATTGATAATCTTGTGTGTATATAGAGAATGCCTGCTAGAGAGCTAATCTAAGTGCATTCTTGCTGCTCTTTCCATGTATCTTTAGAGTCACTTTTACAGTTGATCCCATAGAAAGATTAAAGATTATGCCAACTTGTTAAATGCTGAGCTACACTTAAAAAATTACCAAGGCTAGAAAGGCTCTATTTCAGCATACAAGTGTAGTGAAGAATAATGTTGCTACTAAGGCTTTTGCATATTTCCTGAGAAGCCATTGCAATGCAGTTGCTTTCCTGGATGAAGTCTGCATAATATACCCACAATGACTGCAAGGATGTTCTCAATTTCCTTACTTCAGGAAGATCAAATGACGGAGAACCAGAAATGGAAATTATACTTCTAATGTCAGGTCAAACATAGAGGCAATATTTTCTAAAAACCATAAAAAGTTACAAGAAAGTAATGAAATACTTCCCTGTAGGCTTGAGGCCAATCTTTGATGTGAGCAAATAAAAAAAATGTCCTAAAAAAAAATTTGAAAAAGGTTCCTTGTTTTTCTACCCTTCTCTGAACTGTGACCTGGGACACCATGTACTGTTTATGCTTGTAATGTCAGTGAACATTGAGCTTTCATTCAATTTATCTTGGAAAATTTAGGTCAAAAGACATTCAGATTTCTTGCATAGGCCTCAGGCAATTGCGTGCACTTTATTTCAGAACAGACGTTGCAAGTTACCTGGAAAGTTACAGGAACAATGATTGTCTCATGGTCACAAAGAAGGCAGTGCCACATCTTTTCATTCTTATTCTGGTGGAGCTTAAGTGAATTACAAATATTTAAACACTGTTAAAATTATTTATCTAAAAAAGCCTAAGAATATAGGTAAGACTTTAATTACTTGTGTCTTTGAAAGCTCAGAAAATACAGGTATAGCTGTATTCAATCACCATGGTGAAAAAGAGAAATATGTATTTAACGTTTCAAGAACTATCAATTAAAAATCAGAAAGGTTTTTTTGTTTATATTAATAGAAATTTCTTTAAAAACTCACTGTTTGCTTAAAGATTAAATTAAAGACATTGTGACTGGCAATGAGCCATGAGATGAGTGATTTGAAATAGATATTCATTATGGCCACTGATTTAATAAAAATATAAGTTAATACCTAAAAATTCTGATGAAAACTTATTTTCGTAATAACTCTGCAGCACTAATGACTTATGTTCTAATAAAAGGCTATACTTATTGCATAATCCAGCTAATTAAGCATGTAGTTTTCCATAAAACAGTTTAAAATGTATATATTTATCTCTGAGTAATGTTGGAAACTTGTTTAAATGCTGAAATAACTGAAGTATAGCAAAAGTACCCTTTTAATAACCCAAATTTAGCTTTGTTCTTATGATCTGGATGAATTAGAGTACTACTTTTTGTTAAGTTTTTTGAATGCTAAACCATCACTTTCAGGTTGGTTTTCAAAGGTTTGAATAGAAGTACTGTAATTCTTATTTCCAGTTTCACTACTGGATAAACGTGTGCACCAAACATTCTCATTAAAGTAATCAGAGTCTTGATTAATGCTTGTCACTGCTGGGCGACACAGTTTTTATTCTATTTACGGCTGTGTTGCAAAAGATGCATTCCTTTTGACTGGATAAGACTTCTGTTAAGCATATGGCAAAAACTAAAAAGAGAGATCTGTAAGAGGAGCAGAGGGTTCAGGAAAGCCATGTGACCCGTTCTTGGAAGGCCACCTGGGTAGTAGAAGTCAAAGTTGTTCAAGAAAGCTGACCATCGTCTGTAACTGACTGCACATCAAATACTCTTTTTAGGAAATCCAAGGAAGGGGGAAGACTGAATCAGTGAGCGCTTCCATGATTTTGTGCCAATTTCAAACTCCTCAGTGTTTGTCCATTAGCTGCTGGATTCTTTCTATTTGTTGCTTCCGTTTTGTGCTATCTTTATTAGCATTCACTGTTCATAGTTTTTTATGGGGTTTTACCTACTTCTGAATAGCTGAGATCACAACTGGGATAAGGCCTAGTAACTTCCAGTTACTGCATCTGAGGCCAATAACGGTATTGAGATTTTGTTGTTCGTTTGGAGATTTTGCTGTCATTTTTTAGATCAATGGAGACATTCAAGGTGCTGACTGAGATCAGAAGAAACCATGGAACTGGTTTCATCAGCTTTATTTTTCCTGTTCTGACTAAAATTAGAAGCACTGAAACTGCAGCTAATTTTCTGAGGTGGTACCATCACACATGGTTTAGGCGATCTTTGTGACATAAAACCAGAGACTTAAATTTTTCTGAGTTGTTCTAAGCAGCTGGATTAATAGAATGTTCTAACTGAAGGGGTTTATTTTGTATGTAGCATTTTAGTTGCATTCAAAGTCTGAAAAGCCATTATTAACATTTCATTCTAAAGAAGCAATTATTCCACCATAAATGGGTGAGCAGATTGGAGAACAAGGTCCCTTCTAATTTGATTGCAGATGATGTACTCTGATTATGTTTTGTTCAGCAAGGCTCTCAACCAGACATTAATAAGAATTCCTACTT
Organism: Nyctibius grandis; assembly: GCF_013368605.1. Lineage (NCBI taxonomy): Eukaryota > Metazoa > Chordata > Aves > Nyctibiiformes > Nyctibiidae > Nyctibius > Nyctibius grandis. The sequence continues at coordinate 83,624,089 of NC_090663.1, forward strand.
GCTTTTAGATCCTAACTAAGAGTGCAGTCTTTGTTGTCTTCTGAATTTTAGAGGAACTTCACCTGGACAAAATGAGAAGCACTCTTGTGTCATTTCCAGTGGTGTGGAATTACATTTAGATTCATAATTTCTATTTTATTGCAAGTTGTGCCTTTATTAAGATACACAGGATTAGAGGTGCGTACCTCTTATTAGTGGTGTCTGCAGAACAGAATCCTCTCTCTCCCCTTCCCTCTCTCTCTCCCGCTCCTTATCCCATAAGTCAAGAAGTCCCCTACAGTTAAGTCAGGGGTGAATAAATTTTGCTTTGCTGCATCAATAGTGTACACCAGTGAACATTCACTTTGCTGTACTTCACTTGAGCTATTATAATAAACAAAATCCTTTCCTAGAAAAAGCTTTCTGAAAAGACTCAAGACATTTTTATATATCATTTGAACAGATTTTCAGAATGACTAGGAGAATACTTAGAATCTTGGGGAAATAGTTGTTAACTACTGGCCAGTAAAATAGATTTTTAAAAGGCACATAATACATACATGTGCTTTTTTTTAAATTATGACATCTAATCTTGCACATTTGAGCATGGAATAACTAATTCCCAACTTGCCTTGACTTATAATTGGTTATAGTTTTAGAAAATAGTAAAATCATTTAAATCTGTTATTCTGAGTCGATACTATGTTTCAAGAAGATGATTTATCACTGAGAATTAAGCAGCAGTGCTGCAGTCCTTCAAGGACAAATGTATTTAATTCACACAGACCTCCTGAAACCAGATGTTTAATGTTACACAAAAGCAGGCATTGTAGCAGGTAAGGAGTTAATATGTAAAATATTAATAGCCCTAAAGTTTCTTTCTGTCAACAACATATAGGCTATCCTTTTGAACCCTTTCAATTGTAAACAGTAGTTCTGACATGAAGGGTTATTTAGACTAGGCATCACGCACTGTCCCTTCTTTTCTTTGGACTTTTAAGTCTTTGAATGCTAGGGGCTGTACAAGTAGAACAGAGAGACTTCACAGAAGAAATTTTCAAAGGCATAAAGAGTTCTTAAAGACCTAGCTCCTGTTCAAAATCAATGAGAGCTGGACACCTAATTAGCATGGGCACTTTGAAAATCTCCCACTACTTCTCTTTTATGCAAGTTCATTGCTATAGAAACAGTACTGAACTAGAAGTCTAATTGGGAAACACTGTGCTGACTGTGACTAGGAAACAGAGGTGAGGAAGTAGATTCACTGCGTATTTTGAGACAAAACCTTTGTCTCAGATACGATTATTGCACTTGCTGATAGAATTCAAAACCAAAATCTTCACCAGCATGCAAACTCTTAATCGTCTTTGCCTCCTTGAATTTCAAGATATGGACCCTGAGGATGTCTCGGCTTTGGAAATTAGGGTGTTCCTTTTCAGCAATGTTACTTTGTTTTATTGCATGTTATTTTGATGCTATTGTTGCTTGCATAAAATAATATAAAGGAACATATCTGTGTTTAGAGGGCACTATGTATTCAGCTTGCCTGTGCTATGCCTGATAAAGGGTTTTTTGATAGGCAAAAGCCGTGCCTGATCTCATTTTACAAGGTAACAGTTACAAGTAAGTGGATGATCATTGCCTTTCTGCCATGCTCCCTACTCTCTCAAGTTTGAACCAAGACCAAGGAATGACTGGCAAGCCAGAAAATTGCATCTTCATTAACTTCCAAAATGTAAACTCAAGTGCTAGCTAAAACCATTACACCTTGGAAGATGGAAGTTGAGGACAGGAGAGTGGAGAACTTCAGTTTTCATCAAAGGTGTTCTAGTGGGACCTGTTGTGTGTGTATCTGTGTTATTGTATTATCTACATTCATAAGCCAATTTTCTTCAGAGTTTTAGATATGACTGGCCTTGGAACACTCATTTTTCATGTTCATTGCTATTTTCCTAACCATTAGCCTATGCTATTTCACAAATGACATTCTACTGAATTATTATAATCCAATACATATTGTATGCCACCTAAGTAAGTTTGGCCCACCCTAATCATTAATCTATTTCAGTCTAACATTTTAAGTCTTTTTAATTTTCCAAGTCAGGTACTCCCTTACTGAGGCTCTGGTTTCTCAAATTACTTATATGGTTGGTGAGATAAGATCTTTATATAACCACTTATAATTACAGAAAATATTTTATTTACATTATTTCTTCCTCTCCTGATAAATGAGGATCAGCAGGATCACCTGACACTAATAAAAAGAAGCTGATCCAGACATTATATCATTTTTACATATGCTTTGAGAAAGAACTCCATTTTCTCCCTTTGGGAGACCCTTTGAGAGATCAGGATGAAACTGATCTAATCAGAAAGGGTCAGTTCAAGGTCTCTTTAACTGTAGGTCTCATTATTATAGCTTGCAGAGTTACATAGGACTTAAATAGTACCTAGGTTTTAAATCTTTCCTTTAGACACCAAGATGATGTGTATAGATAATCTGGGGCATAAAAAAGTTAAACTTCTGTGTAATTAGTGAAAATCATAAGGTCTTAAGAGAAGATGGTATGTCCATTTTGGTGTATGAGACATGTCTATTCTTCAGCCTTACGTTGTTCATGCTTTGTGTCCTTGTTTAGAACAATATTCTTTACTTCTTTCCCTTAAATATAATTCTGATTTTTGTGATTCTGCCAGCTGTTTCCAAGTCTCTGGCTTTCTGCCTTGATATGACACATTTTCAACTTGCCCAAAAAAATAAGCTTATATTGAGCCATTTTGGCAAATTTCTATTATAATCAAGCAAGAATATCAAGGTTCCACTTGACATATGCATCTCTTTTTTCATCAAAGTATTAAGACTCCGAGACTGATAAATTGGCCAGAAATTGCTCAGACAGTAACTACTGCTACACTACCACTGTAATAATTAGTTCAATGACACAAATTACTGTGATGCAGCATGATAATTTTCCCTTTGTCTGTGCAAAAACAAAACAAAGTAGATAAAACACAAACTTTTGTGAAACAACTGTATGCTTTACAATACTTTTGGTTACATTGGGTGAAACCAATCTTTTCTCTCATTGCTCAAATATTAAACAATACCACATTAGGATGCCTAGTCTTGCATAAGAGGAGTCCTCCTGGGACTTATTCCCATCATTCAGCTAATAATCTCCCTTGTTTTAAGTCAGGGTTTTAAAATTTGCTAGTTAACTTATTTTTGTAATCCTTCTTAATCACAGAATCACAGAATGTTAGAGATTGGAAGGGACCTTGAAAGATCAATTATTATATTTATTCGGGCATATCGATAGATAAACGAGAGAAAATGGGCATTATGACAGATTTATACCTATAGCACTGAATTGTTCCTATGATGATTAATTATCGACATACATTTCACAAAACTTCCTCTTACCTTCTTTCTCATAGAAAAGATTAAAAAAACCCCACAGGACCCTAATCCAGCATTGGTTTATTAATTTCTTCAATTTACTATATATTTTCACATCATGAGTCATCATACTGACGCTAGTCTTACATCTTTCAATGCATACAACTAACTGTACACTGTTAAATAGGTAAGTATGTCAAAGTTGTCTGACCTTTTAGATGTAATAAAAATGTTTTAAAGAATAATTGAAAGGAAGAGAGTACTGATTTGCCAACAAACTCTTTTTCCTTTTTAACAGCAAGATTTAATATGTGGAATTTGGAGGGAAATAGTTGTAGATCCCAGCATTTCCAGCACAAACACGGTTCTGATTCATGTAAGTCTCACACTTTAGAAGATCCCTACTACTGAGTGAAATTATACCACCAATGCATTATCATCATCAAGCCTTCAGGGCAGGTTTCAACATCTTACTTGTCTTACCAAAGACAGCAGAGTTTTGATATGTGAATTCAGTTAGGAATTACTTGTCATGGTGATGTGCAGCTAGATTTCATTTATCATAGTTTTATTACAGCCTTATGCAGCTAGATTTCTTTTATCATAGTTTTGTATGCCGTTACATTTTGCTTTGTAAGCTGGGTGGTAGCTGAGTATATTCTCAGCAATCCATTAATATAATGATACTTCTGCTTCTCCCACTTCACATTAGCGGGGTAAAAGAAGTCTAGCATGTGCACTCTCAGCAATACAATAGATTTTTAATGAGTCTAATTTAAGAATATTTCTCACCAGGAAGAAGGAAAAAAATTGAACTCCTTTGTAGAAGTTCTGTTACTTAAAAGAATTCAGTACAAGAAGTGCATCATTAAAACAGCAAACACAGGAAAACTACATCCAAAAGGGCAGAAGACCAGATCTAGATCCATTTTTGACTTACACCAGGTGTTTGTTTAGCCAAGGCACTTTAGCAGCTGCCATTAGAGATAAACATCTATCAGACTGACAGACGGAAAGTTGTGTTTCACACAGTGCTTGCCATTAGATGTTTAGCTTTAGAGTGAGACAAGAAGAGGTAGTATCTGTCATATCTTTATCCTGAGTTGGTTTGAAGATCTGCATCATGCTACTATATGACCCAATTTTTCAGAACATGCCAGCTGGCAAATCTCAATCTCCTTGAATTTGCTGATATTAGTGATTACTTCTTAACTGTAGAACTGCTCAGGTCATCAAGAACTAAGCTTCTTCAGTAGAGGACAAATAAAGAGAATTAAAATGCTTTCCTTTCCTATGCTTACATTTGGATTTTGATGTTCCAAGAGAAGAAAATACTGTTCTCTATTATGTCATGCACAGTGATAAGAATTTGTAACTTGAATGCTAATAAATAGCTTGTCATTCTTCAAGTTTCTCCTCTCCCTCCACTCTTACTGAAAACATTAGTTACAGGAGTTAAATTTAGAGTCCTTCCAAGGTACATTTCAACAAAGTCACTAATAGTTTGGAGGAATGTACTGAGTGCTTTCTTGTATGCTGGTAAGAAGACAGCATTTATTTGTTCAAAAGATCTAACTCCTGTAAACTGTTCTACTCCGGCTTATAAGCATTAGTAAAGATAATAAGGCTCCTCTCTGACAAAAGGATGTACTTGTAAAATCTTGCCTATACAAGGGCTTAATGAATATGCAAAGTTGTTATTGCATAGGGCAAATTCCAAATCATGGCCAAAACACTTATTTACCAATGAAAGAATGCTTTTTCAGTAGCAAACCCTATTTTATTAAACATGTAATTTTTTTTCAAAGTAAGGCTCATTCTTTCATTAAACACATCACTCATTTAAGAGCATGGGAATAATGAGGTGTTTCCAAATACCCTGCGAAATACTTACATCTATTTGCATCTGAGTTGTTTGTGTTTCAATGCTACAACTCAAGGAAAAGTTACAAGTGTGAATACTTAGGCATGCTCAGATGACAGTTGTGAAGGTTACATAAAATTGACATAATTTTTCTTTGCAGTTTGCTTGCAGAAGAAACCTCTGTTATAGGTCACACTTCTCTATTCCTGTCTTATAAATGCTAAATGTTACAGCTGGACATTTTTTTATTAAACTTAAGTATAAGTTAGAAACAGGAATGAACATTTAACAAATTTATCTAAAGCCAGGGTGGATTAAATTGTTCATAATACTCTGAACCTGTACAAGACCAGATCCTACACTTCTCCAGAAGCACTGTCAAGCAAACGTTAAACTCCATCCTTATGAGCTCTTTAGTGAGAAAAAAACTCAATACACATTCTTTAGCCTTAGAGCAATGATCATAAAAATTCTCAAGGACTCTAAGAAAGCATAATTGTACAGGAAAAAGACAGGAAATATGCATTTTCAATCCATTAATTTACCTTCATGATGTGAGGCAGTGGTCTAGGTCCAACAAGCCATGTAAGTGTGGTACTTAAGGAAATACAATAGAAATACACTAAGAAGAAAGATTCTCTGTAATTGACAATCCCTATAGAGAAGACAATGCTTTGTTTGTGAATTAATAAGCAAATTAACTGATGTAATGCACATGGAAATGTGTAGGAGTAGTTTAAACAAACAAGGAAACTGTCACACACACCACTGATATTGTGAAGGCGTATCAGAGATAAACCATTTATAGTGTACCCTGCAGCCCCTCCAAAGAAAGAATGAAACAAACTTCGGCACCCTGCACTTTTCAGATCTTGATACCAAACCTACTGAAATTCATGAGTCACTGACTTCAACTGGTTTTGAATCAGGCCCTTAAGGGGAAAAAAACATATCCATGAGAATATTCACTACCATTCAAGCACTTTCAACATTTACCTTGACAGAAAATGTAACCCAACCAATTATCCATGCAACGCTGTATGTGAATAATTATCAATTTACACTGTTTCTGCTCTGACCTCCAATAATTATGCTGATGAAGTGTCAGCAAGCAGACCTCGTCAGTCACTTGCCAACCTTATCTGCAGATGGGTGAATAAGAGCTTTGTTTACTGTTCCTTGAGTTCCTAGTGAACTACAGAGCACATCTACAGCACTAGAAAACACTTTGGCTCATAATGGGTTGCAATTAAAGCCATGGCAATACAGTACATATTAAGGGGCTGATCCTGCAAAATGGTTAGTGCCAGCAGATGTTGGATCCTGAAGAAATGCTGGTAATGTTGCCATGCAGGGTAGCAAATTCAAACTTAACTTTACCAAACTTTTGCTAATTCAAGAAGCAGTACTACATTTTGACACAGCCCCAGTTTCTCAGCTTCAACCAATTTAATTCTCAATATACTTCTTATTTCAATGTTTTCTATTCATCTATTTTGAACACAATCCTATGTATCACTTGCGGTAATGCTATACACTTCCATTTTGATTTGTTTAACCTTTAGTATATATTTCAGGTATTTTTACTGACAGTGGTCCTGGGTCTTCCCAACCCTAGGCTCAAGCATCTAATAACTCTTACTTCTACCTCACCATTTCTTGAATGTTCTTATTCACATACTACACTTGTTGCTGCAACAGCCTGTGAGCTGGATTACAATTCCTGGCTCATAATGTCTCAATGGAGCAAAACCAGCCTCAAATCACCCACTGAAAACAAGAAAAATCTTCTTGCAGCAGTAGGAGATATATAAATCTCCTGAAGAGAGAGATTCTCTCTTGTGGATTCTATGCTTGAAACAAAGTTATGTGCCTAGGACTTTCTGAGGTGCTAAAACAAACAGTGAGGAATCAATTTAAACAATCACAAAGAAGAAAGCAGCCACTGAAACCATCAGTAGTGTTCCTTCCAAATATCCAGAAGCTTGCCTGCTAGCATGGATTACAAATTGCCCCTCCCCACTGCCCCTTTGACTGCCCTGCTATGATCCCTCACTGTTATTTCCTAGAAGAAACATCTGCAAAATGTAGGTATGTTATTTCATGCTGTGAGTCACTGAAACATGTCTGCTATGTCCTCTCCCAACAGAAGCACTTGGATTCACCTGGTGACTCCCACAACAGGAAGCAAGGAAACTTAGACTCTTGCTGCACAGGGAGAGTGCTCTTTGCCAGTTATCATGAACACTTACACACCCAAGTATGACAGCTATATAGTCTCTGTATTGTGGAGAAAAGGGAAGGGGGTAACATCATTGTTATTATTCACCCTAATATTTGCTCTTTCTAATTTCTCCAAACTTCTTCAGGCTAGCAGAGAGATGCAATTTATAGCTGGCAATTTTAATGTACCCTATGATAATGGAAGGCAAAGATAGCTGTTAAATTAATAAACCCTGAGCTTTAACAACTTATCTGCCATAGACATCAAGTGTGCTTTTTAAATGCCTTGCCTGGCAGTGAGCTACCTCACAGCACAGAATCAGTAGGACACTCCACCTCTCTGATTTTGAAAATGCATACCTGAGGAAGCCAAAGATGAAAGTAGCAGGAAAACCTCATGAAGAGTAGATCATACAACTAGAAGACATTTAGAAGTAAGTGTTATTTTGTTAGCAGAACTGGATGAGAAATCTTGCCTTTAGAGTATGAATGAGAAAAAGCTAACTGTGAAACTGAAATGGTTAAGTCAAATGCATCCTTGACTTCTGCAACACTTACACATCAGTTCAAATGTTTTCTGAAGTGGGTACCTGAAGATTTGCCTGTTCACTTTCATGAGTCTTTTAGTTCTTAGGTAGAGAATCTCTAGGAATTACATACTCAATGACTGTCTTCTTGCTCAGGATAATACGATTGTTTAGCTATGTCTCCCATTTATTTAATGCAACTGTAGCTGAAAATCCAGGGAGGGTAGATTTAAAATTTTCCAATAGTGGGTTTGTGACAGGGATCCTTGCTTTAAATTGTCCTTATTCCACAGATTTTTATGGTTCAACTGCACCAAGCATATATGATGTCAGCTGATCTATTTGTTAAGCATTCTTTTTGCACAGGAAAATATTTAGGCAGCAGATAAGCAGCATATTATTTGTGACTGTATAAGAACAACAGAACTCTAACTGAATCATATCATGGCTCTCTTGCAGTCTATACAGCCAAGTTTTCTTCACATAAAAACAGAAGACTGGTGTGTGGCCAGAGCATGTATCAAACATCATTTAAAGTGAAACCTGTAGTTCCCAAACTCCACTTTTTAGATAGTGTGAAGCAATATTGCTAAGTTTAACAGTTGAACAGAAGGTATCTTTGGCACCCTATTTCTCCTTCCAATATTTTTGTCACTCTCAATTATTAGCACAGAGGTACTTGTAATGCATAATATATTTAATTAGTTTTAAACATTACTTGCTGCAACTCTTTTCTTGGTGAGCTTTTGGTAATATAGTAAGGGACAGAAACGCATCTTGAAAACTTTGATCCCTTCAAATATTACTAGTTTGAAACACTACATGAGCCTTCTGATAAATTCATTTCAGGTAATATTGTCCCCTCTCACTGTTTATTTGCCAGAATATTGTATTCAGCTTCACATTTTATATTTCACACTGTAATATCAGAGAATATTTTTTTATTTGTACTTGGGTTGTAAGTGTATACAGGTCATATTGTTTGATATTTTCTCCTCATATTTCCATGAAGTCTCAGCTGCCAGATTCCTCGCACTGTGTACATTACTTTTGAAGCTCAGTGTACCTGCTAACAATCTCTTATTTCAAAGCTTAAATGTCCAGTCATAAATCTAATTAATCTGCATTTTTTTTCCAGTGCCATCCATCTGTGGATTATGAAAACAGAGTTCTGATAGAGGATGAAAGCATTAATAGTATTTATTTATATCTGCATGGATACAATTTTTGGGCAGCTTTACTGAGAACACCAGCAAAGCTGCATTTTAGTTGCAAGCAAAGCTCAAAGACTAAACTTTGAAGGGCTGTAGAGTTATTTAGCACTGCTATCCCTAATCTGTGCCATGCAGGAAGGTTTCCTGTTAAGAATGAAAGTTACCTTCATCTTTCTAACAGCAAAACTATTTAAAAATACTACTTGCCATTTGGTGGATTTTAGGATCTAAGTTTACACTGGTCAGCATTTGCCAGTAACAAGGACACATCTGAGAAAACGTCAAGGTAAATCACAACACACAAAAGTGCCAACTTCCCACAAATAAAAAATTAAGTTCATGATTCTCCTGTTAGGAAATATTACTGGTTGGTTTCCCTTCTGAAAATATGTATTCACTTTTCCTTACAACAAATTCCCAGGGAAATAACTCATTGATATGTCAGATTTGATACATCAAGTCTGTTAGCACTGCTCACGTGACATACCTCATACAATTCACTGGTATGAGAAAACAGTTTTAAAATTATCTATGCATTTCTTCTGATGCTTTAAAGATTTGCAGGGAAAGAGCGATTACTCATATAATATTGTTTAACAAAAGAACAGAGAAAGTTATAAGAAGTATTCACTTGCCTACTTTAAGAATAAAGGGAAAACTTGCAGTTTAACCATCTCAGCAATACCCCACGACCTTTTCTGGCTTTGTTCTCTTCAGTGAACCTTAGAGAAATATTAAGACCACACAGGGTATTTCTGATAGGCCACAGGAACTTCTTATTTCTGCTTAGGATCTATTTACAGGTATAGCAATGAACTACAGAAGTCAATAACAATCACTTTATTAGTTTGGTAATTCTCAATATTATCTTGATTTGGTTTTCTTAATAACAATTAATTCTACTACACTGCATCTTTTTTTTTCCCCAGTCTATTTGCAAGTTTAGCTGATTAAGAAGTAGTATTAAAAAAATCTATTAAGTTTCCAGAAGTTGCTATCAGGACTCAAAAAGGAAGCACAAACAGCTATTTCCCTCCACCACATCTGTCTTCCTATCCAAGATGCTATCCAGAATAAAGGAGGAATGTGGTCAGAAAGGGAAAGAGGTACAGCAACTCCGTACCAAAGGAAAATTACAATGAAAAATGAGGAAATGGCAACAGATGGAGACAACTACTGTTACAGACCCATTATACTGCCTCCCCCACTCTAAAGGAATATTTATGGCCCACCTGCTGGCTGGAAAGGTAAGCATTTCATTCAAGGCCTAAAATGAAGGGGAAAAAAATGGAAAAATAAATTTTAAAAGTACTTTTCCCAGTGCTCAGAAACCAAAATGAAACAGACTTAAATTTATTTTTTCCTCAATTCCTTCTGTTTCTACCTTTTCAATGAGAAACCAAAAGGGAAGTACATTACTTTGTCCCTTAGAGTTATCACATACCCATCATTTTAAGGGAAACAATTTATTAATTCAGTCATTGAATGAGCAAAGGGACGAATTAATCAATCAAATCTTTTCAAAGCAACACTAACCAATATATTGTTGACTTAAACCTTGTTTTCAGTATAAAATGCAGCTTGAAGAAACTTAGTTTTTAAAGAGAAACTAGTAATGAAACAAATCCATGATCTGAAGCTTTACTCCAGTGGTTTGAAGCTTTACTGACTTTGTACCTATGAAATAAATATAATTTATATAAGTCCACATTTGAATATTCTGCCCGTCAAACAGTGATGTTAGTCTGGCCTTTGTTTTTGTACTTGTAAGTCTGGTACGGAAATGTCATGGTACGGAAGAAAACTGCTACACAGTTTAATTAGCAATTTCATAAGCTGCAAATGTTTACTGTGTAAACATATTAATATTCTTCAATGTCTCATTGACTGTTCTGTGAAGGATAAAGTCTTAAAGCCATTAAAAAACTGGTTTGCCTGCTCAGAACCTGGAGACATCCAAGGAAAGGCCTCATCAGGGTTCTTGGAAAACGTCATCCAGCCTAAGTAACATGTGATCTGGGAGGAATTCTGCTCAAACCAGGCATCCCTTTTCTGCGCGGGTGGTGCACTCTGAGCTACTGATATAACTGCAGAATATCAGAACTGCTCAATGGAAGCGGAAGGAAAATCAAGAGTTGCAGAGAATTGACCTGTATCACTCTTTCAAAGAAAGCACTGGAGAATTCCTCTGTTTCTACTGAGAATACTGTCTGAAGACTGAAAAAGCTGTCCAGAGAGGAATGAAGACCTAAACCCAACTGTGAATAATATTCTGATTTCCAAGCCCCTGTGAGACCTCTGTATCACTCCATTTTAGGAATCTTTTTTGAAGGCCACATTTTGGCTACCAACATCTTGTAGTGCTCTCAGTCTCAAACAATATTTATTATTTATATAGCATCTCAGCTGGCAGATCCTGCTTCAACTACCACTGAAATGCAAAAATAGGTGAGTCTGCATTGTTGACTGTACCAACAAAAATTGCCCTACATATTGAACCATTTCATATCTATAATATGATTTTATAATGTGTATTTACCTCGGCTGTTGGTGAGCACACTATCTGCTATCTGCTCAATACCACAGTGGATTGGTCAATGAGAAGGACATCATATTGTAGCTAAATAAATATATCTAAATTAGTACATTTAATTGTCTAAGATAAATTGCAAACAGACTTGTGATAATCAGGATGCAACTCTTGAAGAAAAGAGACTTTGCACTCTCTAGGATGAGTGTACATACAACCTTTCAAGGATCAATAAAGTCAGAAAATCTGCCATAATGCTTACTGCAGTTTATGCAGAATAAGCTTCTCAACTGCTCATACTAGTCTTCCAGATATGAAACATAAGACAAATGGAGGACATAAAAACAATTCTAGCACAACATGAAAGAACAGAATTCTTAAAACATTTTTGTATCTATAAAATGCATACAACACTTTTGCAAAGTGACACAACATTTACAGAAGCAATAAAAATAGTTACTGATGTTAATTAGACAACAGTGACATAAACCCAGATAAGTTTGTTTTTTCTTTTAAATTCACCTGTAGGTCTTCTGTAGCATATAAAAAATATGTACTGCCAGAGCAAGCATATTTTTGCTTTGTTTTCTGTGCTCACCATGGAAATACCAAATATTTCAAATGGTTGTCTGTTATTACAGTTGAAAGAGCAATAATCTTTGCTAGATCATTTTCAAGACAGCAATAAAGCTGCATTAGGAATATTTCAAAATGCAATATTGGTATACTGCCTGTGATTTTAATTTTATAACAATCATTTTTTGGTATTTGCATCATCAGCATCATTTGCAAATTAATAAAAAATTGACTATTTGCTTCCAGATAACTACCCAGATAATATGCTGCATATCATGAAGCACATGAGTCATCATTTGATGTGGAAGATATTTAAAAATATTTTCATAATTTTATTCATCTGCAAAAAAGTGTTAAGAGCTCCAGGATATATTCCATTTTATCAGGTTTCAAAATCATGGAAACATATACATCCTCATAAAATCATTCTCTCTAAATGCTGGAATTAAAACGATTTGAAAATGTGTCCAAGCTATTAGTAAGCTCCCTTTATAACTTTGAGAATGGCTTGATATGCAACCAAGTTGTAATTTATGAAAGTATATCAGAATAAGCAAGATAAAATTGGAAAAACACTTTCAAGTTGAATATTACTTGTGCTTTTTTCCATTATCTGAAAAATAATTAAAAGAAACTCATCATGTATGTGCTTAAGTTCATGACAAAACATTAACTGGAGAATAAACCACAATAAGGAATCAAAGACAAGTTATTCAAATGAAAATTCAGATCTAAAAATGTATCATAGTAGGAAGCAGAAAGAGACATGGATTCGATTAAGTGGTAAGTATTGTTTTGCAAATAACTGATTTCATATTCTTATTTCAAGAAATGAAATTATCCCATTCCAAATTCAGCCACTTTCTCTGGAAACAGTATTGACTTATCAGAAAAGTAACTGTTAGCAAGCACTGAATGCCAACAAGAGTCTTTTCTTTATGAGGAACATTGAGAAAAAATTCAGATGAGTGTGTGCATGCTTATATAAGGAAATCTTTTAATATTCTTTCCTTAAATCCAAGTTGTTCTAGTATTTCAGCATTGTGAATTAATTTATTCATATCTCAGATGCAACATCTTGAGAAATATTTACCATGGATGAATAGATTTGGACATCAAACTTAGTCTTCCATGACCTTCATTAAAGTTAGAGTTGACTTCAACACTTTGTTAAAGTATTGATAAACTGATAATTTTAACACATTTTGAGAATATCTGTTTACTCAAACATTGACAGTTCAACATACTATATGATTTTGAAGACATAAATCTATGCCTTCTTGTCTTTTGTGTTACAGAGGAAAGGGTGAATTTGCTAATGTGTCAGACAACTGGTCCATCTAGTAACCGATGGTCCTCTTGGCAAAGTCTGATATCAGGGGAAAAGAACTGTAACATGCAGAGCACTAGACATAAGTAGGAAATAGCACAAACCAAAGCTCAATTACTCCACCAATAGTTCCAGTAAACTTTTTATAGTTAGATACCACATAGTATAATTTCTTGTCTGTCAAGTCCTTATTAAAGAAAATAGGAACTAACAATAGGCTGCTCACTTATCTGAGTGATGGATTATCCTGGGTTGGCTACAATACTTGCTACAGAGTCCACAGCTTTGCTTCTATCTATCTTGAAGAGGTATAAATGTCTCTGGTAAGTCTTATGATCCGCTATCAAGCTCTATATAAGGCATAAAGAAACAAGGATGATGACTTCATTGATGGATGCTCACCATCTACCTTCAAGCAACCTGTGACATGCTAGTAGTGAAGGAATTTCTTCTTGTTCCCTGCCCCCTCAACAGGCAATTAGCTTTTACTCTTTAAAATTTTAGTATGTTCCTTATTTCAGTTTACACAGCTTCAAATGTTAATTATTGGTCATAAAATCACCCTTTTCAAAATTGCACATAACTATTTCATAATATGAACTTCTGCATCTTTGATTTAAACAGATGGACTCTTATCTTCGCTATATAGTATCCTATTTATTTTTAAATGTTATAGCTTTAATTTTGAAAATTTCAGCCTTATATTTAAGGATAAAATGTGTGTATCTATGTCTGTAGCAGTATCAATGGCATAAGAGCAGCAGGTTAGCATTTAGCTAACCAAATAATTTTGTCCAGAGTCCCACTGTAATCAAGTCTGATGCATGCAAATTACAAATACGCTGTTGCTCTGAATTATCTCCGATATTGTTCCTAAATCGTAGAACATTACCCGAGCAATATCAGAGTGGTCTGCAGTTCTTTTAAATCCTGTCTATACACAATTTTTTTTTTCTCCACTAGCAACTGCCATACTGAGCAGAACACATGGCCTCATAGTGTGGTGTAAGTTTATACGGCTATTTGCATGCCACTATGCATTGATTTTCATATGGAGATGGACGGCAGGATCGTCCTCTCTGAAGTCAGCAAAGCTGAACTAATTTACAGCAGACCAGGAGCTGGCTCTTAGCATACTTAGTTTCTCCATATATGGTTTATTTGTTGAAGGCTCAATAACTCTAATATCTTCTGAAAATGAAAATGCACATCTAGGCATAATAGAACAACTCGAACATTGTTATTATAGCTGAGATGCCATATTCAGCAAGATCAATGTTCATATTAAGATATTTGTTAATGAGACACCTAGACATATGGCTAATTTATGCTTCTCAAACAACTCCTGTCGGCTAGCTACTGTGACTGTCGCAAAATATATAGTTGTCCAATTTATCTGGCTAGATTAAAATTGAGAGTTCATAGCACATCAGTGACAGCTTTATACTTACTCTGTTGGTCTACACAGCAAAGAGAGAAAATGCAATTTCACTAACTCTCTTTTTTAATTAAAGGAAAAAGAAAAACAAGTGGAGCTGTTATAAGAGTATGAATCCCACTTGACTTACAGAACTTGGACAATAAATCAAATTCAGTGTAAGCACATCAGAACTTGGTAAACCACTGAAAGAATCAAGCTGGCTGCCTGGTGTCCCAGTGGGCAGCTTGATCTATCTGAACTCTCCTGTTGCATGTGCACTGCTCAAACCTCCATAAAATATTATTTTTCATAGTATAAGACATCTAGGCAATTTTTATAATTGAAAGTATGTTTAATAATCTTTTCCTCAGCTAGAAGGACCTACAGTCAAAATGTCAGCTTTAATCTTACTTTGGTAGCAGGTATCTTCTTTAAAAAGATTCTACCTGCACTGATAGAGCACTAAAACGGTTTCTCTTAAAGAGGTAGGGAGATTATATTGAAAGCAAAAGTGAGTAAGCTGGTTTTTGTTTCAGGTCTTTAGGTTTTCTCTGATACCTAATTCATAGATTCAGCAAACACATACACACCAGTAATGAACACAGAACAATCACAACCTGGAGAAGACTGGAGAAGGTGGATTTTTACAGTGTATGAAGAAAGCCAAGTAAAACCTTAACTCAGTCACGCAGGCTCATTAGTGAAATATTTCAAGGGAGTCTCTCACTGTAGCAGCTCTCAGAGCATTTACTCCGTCTGTTCCCCCAGTGTCCCAGCATAGCTGTATTTGGGTCATTATTTCTACCTCAGCATTCTCTTGCAAAGACTCCTTTCAGTTGCACTACACAGTTGATGTGTATTGCTAAAGAATTCCTATGATCCGTCCTGTAGGTAACGGCTGGCCAGAGGCAGGCAAACCCAGAAGCAAATATGGCCAAATGAGGTGGCCTCTGTAGACTTAGGCAGAGCTGGAGCATGGGATGTGAAGGAATGACACTAACAGGCTGCTGGCATTTTCAGGTGGCACTCTGTTACCACCTTTGCTCTTTTCTCTGACTGGAGACAAAGGGTTCACCAAAGAGGACAAAAATAAATTAAAATTTCCACGTTCTGATACAAAAATCTCCAAACCTTGAACAGCACCAGTATATTCTGCATTATAATGACAGAGAATTTGTATCTCAGAGTTCAGAAACGATGGGAGCCCTAAGCAGAGGCAACTCACTCCATCAGTGAGACTAATAAAATCTGTTGAGGTCAGGAAGAGTTCTAAAAAATCTTGCTAAAACTCTGAAGGGCATTAACCCTTGCTAATGGTAGAAATTTGAGCTCTGTGACTATGAGACAGTACTACATATTCTAGCTAGGAAATCCATCTGGATGCTGGTGTTTCTCAAAATACAGTTTCCCAGTGTAAAGACCTTCAAGTCTCCAGCTTCCAAGGAAGGAGTGTGGATTAGAATGTGGTCGTTTTGGGATAAACTGCCCAGAATTATAGATTTTGGGAACAACCTGCCTGCTCAGTGACATTGGTATTCTTGTCAGCTTCTCTGCCAATAGCAGCAGTAAAACTGACAAGAATACCAATGAAGCTGCAGGGTCTGCTTCATTACATGTTTTGGTGTTTTTAAAGTGAAATTCTACCTGCTCTCACTTAATAGGAACATTTGAAATTGCAACTTCAGGCAGATCTAGACCAAAAATCAAAATTCTGAAAAATCTAAATTTTCTGTGAAACAGTAACCCTGTTTCTTCTGTTGGCTTTATTATTCACATCAAAAACATCTGTGGAAACAGCAAGAAACATTTTAATTTCATCCTGCCATAGAGCTAGGTAGAGTTGCAAGTTTCTAAGTCATGTTCTTGTCTCTATGCTAAACAGAACAGAGTTTTTCAGTATCAACAAGACATCACCTTGAGAAGCAAATGAAAATAAACTGACAAGTAATACCCACTCCTAAAATTTGAGCTCTCTGCATAAACACTTCAGTAACATTTCACATTTATATGGTAAACAATTTGTCTGCTTGTTTTGAATCATGTTATACTTGGCTTTTCCCAAGTAAAAAGTGATAGGACAAGAAGAAATGGCTTCAGGTTGTGCCAGGGGAGGTTTAGATTGGATACTAAGAAAAATTTCTTCACAGAAGAAGTTATCAAGCATTGGAACAGGCTGCCCAGGGAAGCTGAGTCACCATTCCCAGAGGGATTTAAAAGACAAGTAGATGTGGCGCTTAGGAACATGGTTTAGTGGTGGAGTTGACAGTGTTGGGTTGATGGTTGGACTCTATGAGCTTAAAGATCTTTGCCAACCTAAATGATTCTATGATTCTATGATCTGGTAAGTGGCTGAAATATTAACTTACTACACATTGGAAATACCTCCTTAAAAGTTTTTACTTATTTAATAGATTTTATTTAACAGATTTCCCCTCCTTTTCTTCTGAAGCTCTTTATCCAAGTGTTCATTGTGTCCTTGTGTCATAGCAATCTCACTGTGAATATATAACTTATACACAATATTTGAGAGATCAATGGAGGATTTATCAAGAAATAAAAATAAAACCAAATAATTCCAAATAGAAAAGTTATCAATAAACTACTTGAAGAAAAAAAATACATTGTTGGAATAAAATTATCACATGTGCATTTAGGTAAGTTTTACACTTTTTGGTGGGTCTTTTGTCTTTATACTAGGGAAAAGAAATTCAATATATAATTTCAGTTTTATTACCTTTATACTATTCCCATCAAATAAATCTAGCTATGTGAAGGTCTTTCTCTGCTTTTTAAAAAGACCATTCTTGAAATGAAACTTTCTTTTCATTTCAGTGCAACGTATCCTGTTTTAATTTTGCTCCCTATTGAGGATTTCTTGACAAAACAATAGGATTGCTTTTGTTTGCTATTTAATTTACCACTGGATCAATAGAGTTAGACATAACTACTTTTGGCATTAAAACTAAAATTCTAGGGGAAATAGAGGTTAAATTGTAAACAAAATATTTCATTGGCCTTGATCTGAAAAGCAGACTGACAGTATTGCTAAAAAATCATCAGCTTCCATATATAAATCTCACCAAACTGACAAGAGATGGATTTGATTATTTTGCTTTGAAAGGGTCATTCCTTTAAAGCCTCAGGAGTTTATCAATTTATAAAAGATTAAATGAAGCATATTTTCCTTTAGTTCCTGTCACAACTTCTTTGTGATTACCCAGGCTTGATCAGGTTATGAGGGTGACTGATTATTTTGCTCTCTATTTTAGGCAACCTCGAATTTACAGAATTTATGACCCATGCTAGATCATTTGTGATATAAAGATTACAGGTAACCTGAACTTACTTAACGTACTGTGATACACTGTCAAGAAATACAAGTACTCATATTGACACAAGCATATGAAAAAATGCTTAAATAACATTCTCCTTTTAGGCAATATCCACCAAAATTACAGTAACAGTTTATTTCTATAAATGAACAAGAATTTATGTACACTGTAGCTAACAAAAATATTGGCTTTTTTACGTGATTTTTTTTCCCCTTTTTCTCTTGCTCCAAGAAAAATATGAGTAGGCCAGTTCTTTACATAACATTGATTGCTCTATTTCAATCACTAATTGCATACACTTTTAATCAAGAGAAAAGCAAACACTAACAATTTCCAAAACAAGCATCAAACCTTATAAACCTCTGCATGGAAAATCTGGTAAAAGACAATCTTTCTCTGAAAAGCACCTTTCAAAGGATCATTATTTGTATTCCCACATCCTCAAAACCTTAAAACTGTGGTTATATTTTGACTGCTGATATCCTTATCAATGGATCAAGCTGTCACCCAGCCACAGGAGATCAATACCTCTGCTGTGCTGATGTCTAAGCTCTCCAGGAATGACTTAGAATTCTCTGCATGGTGCCTAGTACCCAGAAGGCATAAATTCCTCCCTAGAACTGATGTTCTTTCTGCAGCTTTGACAGCCAGAATAAAGGCAAGAATCTGTGGCAAGCCAGGAGACAGCAACAATGGTGGGATGATAACTAAAATCCAGTTTCTTGTGCAGATGTAGTACAGCCTTCAGATTGCTGCTCATTTCATTGATGAATTACTGCAGTGCAGTTTTCTTGGAGCTCATAAGGCTAGGAAAGCATGTGGTGGACTGTTTGGTGATGGCGTGTCTAAGTATGAGGCAAAACCAAGCCTGAATACAACAATAAGTAAAAGAAAGCTAATGCAATTAAATATGAATACTGTTTTTTAAACTACTTTGATCTGTTCCTGCACATGTAAAGGTAGCATGTTTCTTACCCTTGTAACTTAACTACATCATAGAATTTTTCTTTGCCTGCTTATTAAGTAAAAATTGTAACCTATCAGCCTGTGACTTTCTCTGAAAGGTAAAAGCTTTACATATTAAACAATTTCACAATAAACTTGGTTTCAGTTAATTATCTAAGCCAACAGGGTATTGTCCATTTATGGAAATCATGTTTGTTGACCTACATATTTTGTGTTCAGAGATCAGTTAGAACTGTTTATTACAATTAGGGTTTCCAAGTGTAGGAGAATGTATTTCCACTTAGTTGTCATCTACTCAAATCTAGCTTCAGGACAAGTAATGGCTTAAAACTATTTACAGCTACAAAACATCAGCATAAATGCCACATTCCCAAGTAATGACATCTTGTTGTCCAAAGAACAGCAGAAAATCATCTCACATTTGTTATCCATTGAACTACAACACAAATCAGTATGGGAGAGTTGCCACCAGACTTCAGTAATGATCAGCAGCAAGCAAAAAGTTGCTATGCACCTATATCAACTACACAGCTGATACAGATCATGGAAAGAACCTTTAATAGGTATTTTGAGAAGGCATTTCTCTTGGTTTGCAATTCTCAGGTAGTGCTTGGCTAGGTTACTCTTCTCCCTGTTTACCAACAGGTTTCAGAAGCAAGCTTCTTTCTCATTAGTTTAGGACTTGCACCAAAAAAATCATAAGCAAACTATTATCTGGATATGTTGAAAATGTGAGCAAGGCCCCATAAAGTTTACACATGTGGTTTATGTTACAATGGAATTTAATCTGGCTATAGCAGTTCAGACCAACCTTACTGACATCGCTTCTGTGGTCTCCTTTACAAGATGAAGCAAAAAAAAAAAAAGAGATGCGCAAAAATGATTGCTTTTCTCAAACTGTTTACCACTGACATTCCAGCCTTGAAACTCCTATTCATGCAAAATCCCTCCTTTTGAACTGTTTTTTATTTCTTCATATACTCTTGATATCTTATTTTCATTTTCCTATATAATTGGAACAACTTCTGATCTACACTACTACTTTGTCCACTACTAGCGAGTTGCTTGTTTATAAAAATTCCACTGCAGCTGTTCAAACTGTCCTTTACTTAAACTGAAATAAAAGATGTTATGCTACAAAAGGTAGTTTCAGTTACACTTTTGCTTTATTTTATGCACTAGACTATTTACAGGAATTCAGTTTAATAAGAGTCATCTCTTAAAAGAACAACTTTACCAGCAATTTAATTTGCCTCTTATTTTGAGCTTTACAGCCCCTCTTTTTTGATTTGGATCCCTTATAATCATTCTAAGCTTATTTGTGTCAATATTTCAAAGTTTCTTGTATTTGAAAAGCTACCAATGCAGCTGATGGTTTATAGCATATGTTAGCAACTCATCAATTTTTAAACTATTTCCAGTAGTCTACTCCCATCACTCCACATGTAATTATCTGCCTGAGGCCACCATTCAAAACTTCACTAGTTTAATGCATGGGTCAGCAAGACTTACCTCCTTCTCAGCTGAAATTTTTTTTTCAATTGGATTTCAATTTTTTGCTTAGTCACCCAAGAACAAGACTTGATTAATAGTCATTTTGAATAACAAAAAAAATTACAACATTGCAATATTTGCTAAATAATGTTTCAGCTGCACATTTACCAACATGGCTCAATGCCATTTTAACATGGTAGAAGTTAGAAACTTGTAGGTACTTAGAAAAATGACAGGCATACTTTTTTGTTATATGGTTCTGTTCTCTGAAACTACTGAATCAAAACAGAAAAAGACAATGAATTACTCTCGGAAAACCCTCGTTTGCATCAAGTATGCAAAAAGGCATGCATAGTTAATAGTATTTCTGTGAAAGATTTCAGTCCAGCAGCTGCATACTTGCAAGTCCCATTTATCCAGTAATAAAAATTCACTAATATTTCTAAAATTTATGGCTGATAATTTTTAACGGATTTTGTGTTCAACAAACAGGGGGGAAAAGCTATTTTGGATCTCAGTGAAGAAAAAATAATCATTAGACTTGAAAATGACAGTTGTCTCAATCATGACTGGCCTAAAAACGCCAGGTAGTCATCAGCACAAAGGAATCAGACAAGCTACTTAAGTGAGCATACGTAAAGGGCACGTGGCAGAACTCTTTACTCTGGACATCCATCCCTCTTGATACCAGCAGCAGTAAAAGAAT
Organism: Nyctibius grandis; assembly: GCF_013368605.1. Lineage (NCBI taxonomy): Eukaryota > Metazoa > Chordata > Aves > Nyctibiiformes > Nyctibiidae > Nyctibius > Nyctibius grandis. The sequence continues at coordinate 83,645,650 of NC_090663.1, forward strand.
GCTGCCACTATTTTCTGCCACTATGCCACTGGGAGATCTCCCAATATCAGTGAAGTTGTCATGATCCTAGGAAGGGGAATTATTTGCTTTCCTGTATTAATTTTGATGCTGGCTGAGAATACCTTGGTGCATTTTCCTGTAAAACTACAGTGGTAATATGCTTGAGTCGCATAAATCTGGAAACCATATATACTTTCATGTAAATATAATCATGTTTTAATGACAGCTATTAAAATTTGCAAGGTATGAATGCAAGACTGGTCAGTGTGGCATTTTATTGTGTCATCTTTCTGAAGATGTATTTTCTGGTTAAATTATTTCATTTATATAAAGCCCTCTGAGCTTACTGTGACCTCACTTTCAGCCAGTCAGCAAAAGTAATAAACAAAGAAGCTTCGCACAGCAGATTTCTCTTCACTTAACTGCTTACAAAGCCATCATTCAAAGATTGTTTGGGAAACAGTTGTCTGACTCACTAAAATTTAGAGTAGGATTTCTCAGGAATAGGAGAGAAGAAACACAACAACAAGCAATTGCAGCAGGGAAGAGATGGAGTGGCTTCTGAGACACATCCATGCCTATGGTATTGTTTGAAGACCAACAGACAACTGACCTTATTTAGAGAATTAAAACCAAAACTTCAAATAACTGCTGGTATGGTTGGGCTTTTGATTAATATAAGTAGGTTTGCTGATGGTGATACAGATTAATCCTTTCATAGAATCCATAGATCTCAAAGCATTTTGCAAAGTAAGCAGCATCTTTATTAATACTTTATAAATAGGGTAACTGTGACATGAGATAATGAAATACTTATGTTATTCATTAGGCCAATGACAGATTTCAAAATAAAAGCTCAAGTCTGTACACCCTATATCAGTGATGAATTCATGGGCTTTCTCCTTTAAAGAGATTAAAATGACAAAATTTAGAAAGGTTTAATTAATCTTTTTTTTCTTCAAGTACATGTTCAAGTAGATTTAGAAGGGAATCAGGAGTTTTCTCATTGAAAACAGGCCAAGATTTAGGAATAAAAGACAGCTGAAAGGGGAGTGTGTGTCTGGGAAAGAATTAGAGAACCCAGTTCTCTACAGCAATCAGCTACAGAGGCAGGCTGCCAGAACAAGAACACACTGGGTTTACATTTGAGGGAACAGGAGCCAGGTATGCTCTCTTTGAAGCAGAAGCTGTTGAGAATTTGTGCTTTGCAAAGATGCTTCAAGAACAGCTCAATCTTGTGCCATCCTGTGCCTGAGTTACACCCGCAAGCCAGATGATTTCAACTTACAAACACACCAAAGCAGAACCCACTCTTATACACAGAACACCACTAAAATACCTTTTCTTATATTTACTAATTACTTTTTAAAGCTCACAAAATCTTGACCTACATCTAACCTAATAGTAAATCCTCTTCAGGTCTTGATAATATTTTAAACCAGTTGCTCTTGTAGAAAAGACTCTTTCTTTGACAATAATATCAAAGAAATGACCTTTTTTCCACACATTTGTCACTGAGAGCTCTGCAAATCAGGCTGTATCAATCACATTACACTACAATACATCCTACAATGTATTAAGGCATGAATGATGTAACCTAGGATTAGATGTCATAAACATACTTATTACTAAGATATTTGAGCAGTCAAAAGACCACATTCTTATCTGACATAAAGTGACCTAGCTCAATTGGCTTCCTTTGGGGAGAAACTACAAGATAGCATATGCTTAAGCTGCCAACATTACATCATTACATTTGATCATGCATCATTGGCTGTATCATTACATTGATCATGTAACATGAGCAGATGCAACACATGCTCCTCTATGGATATTTGACTAGCCATGGAAAATCACCTCCTGGAAAAGCAGCTGGTGGAAACTGATCTAGGCAAAACTCAAACAGGGCTGTTTGGAAAGAAAATGTTTCAAAAGTTTTCCCAAGCTTACAGTTTCTAATTGTTACTCTAGTACATGTGTCTGGGTCTTGTTAGGTCTCTCCTAAACTTGGACATTCATGTATCATCTGTCTCCAAAATGGGCCTTCCATTGTTAGTTTAATTCTCCCTAAGGAAGGTTTCCCATAGCAGCCTCTGTATTTGTCATCACCTGTCTTTGTGTTCAAATCAGGACAACATGGCATAACGTTAATACTAACTGCCGGTCCACGCCTGTCCTACATACATAGATAAGTTGAAGGCATTCTATACAGCATGGCAATGCAATCTAACAACTTATTGTGGGGGAAAAAAAAAACCACCTCCTTTTCCATAAGCTCCCCTTCTCCCTGTGCAACCCCCTGCCAGAGATCAACACTGCAAACCTGAAGCCAAAAATCCTTGAAGTATGTCTCCAGAAATCATGATGGGAATTATGTTCAAAATGTGGTTCACAAAACTAGAACCAATTATGAGGAGGTGGGATGTTTTTAAATATGTCTCTCTGGCTTTCAGACTCAAAAGCCCATCTCATTTGCTCCTAAACAAACATTTAGGACATAATCATAACTGAGCAAATGACAGATACAACCTTTTGGACAGATAAAACCTTTTAAGCAAAGGCAATGTTTTAACTAATTTAGTTTCTGCACCATAAGAATTTCAAAAGTGTTGTGGTATGATTTTTTTCATTAATATGATTTTTTTAGGCTGTTCATCATCATAACCTTAAGGGAAATGACAGACATAGTAAAGCTCACAAACTTCAGGGCCATGTTTTCCTAAGATAGCATTCAATGAGTAGCTCATTGCTGTTCCATCCAAATATTCACACCAACAGATAGGCTGCTCAGATGTTTTCTGGTGCCATCATTTGTAAGATTGTCATTATGACACTTGACATAACTTGTGTGCTGTCAGGCAATTCAGCCATTAAAGTCCGAATCATTGCTAACTATGGTAGAAATCAATTTTGCTGCAGGTTGATTACTTCAGAATAAACATATTTCTCCAGGAGAAATTATAAAGATATTTATTCAGGTTTGGGTAAGCAGAGTTATTAAGAACAAAAAAACTTAATTTCATAATACCAACAAAAGTAAAAGAATAAAAACCCAACAACTCCCACATATACCAGAACCCACTACAGACAGAAGATCATGCTGAAATCACTACAATGCTGTCGTTCTCAATCATTTCTGTATCATCACCTGGATGGATGTAGAACAAAAATGAGACAGGAGTCTCTAAAAAGATATGGACAGGATAAATAAATTATTTATTCTCTCATAACATAAGGCAACATTCAAAGAAACTGATGAAAGAAAATCTTCCTTGCAACTCATTATTAACAACAGAACTTCATGTTTACAGCTTCATTAAGTCACTGAAGTTCATAAGGATAACACAAATATCTAGTAGCAAGATACACAGAGACAATAAGCCTCATAGTTTAGAATCTGGAGAAAACTTTTCCTGAGAGGTTATTGCACAGCCTTGTCACACAAAGGACTTGTCTTCCTCTGAAGCAGCTGCTATTTGCATGTATAAACGCATTGGATGCATGGATCTGTTCCATCCAGGTAATGCTTACACCTACTAAGAGGCAACGAGTGTCAGCCTAAGTGCAACACTATACCAATGTGTGTTTTCCTGTTACCAAAGCCAGCTACTCAGATAGCTACAGTCTTGTGCACCACTGCACCACACACCTTTTTGCTGTTTAGCTCACTGAGAGCCAAGGAGCCTGAAAGTGAACTGCATCTTTTGGTGTTCAACTAGTTTAGAATGTGTAACTTGACCTCACAAACACAGTAACTGACAACAGTCCATCAAAACCCTTTAAGGTACAATTCCTCACTTTTTCTTTCAGGTTAATGCAACAAAAGTGAACAAACAACAGATATAAAATTCAGAATGTCAACAGTTGTCACTACTCAGAGTTCAGCTAAGCTGCAACATTATATTCAATATTCTGTGGGTTTCCAATTTTCACATGCAATGTTCTATGAATCTCTCAGTCTCTTCTGTCAATCATTAGATTGAGATTTAGAAAAAGATACATTAACTCTGATTTTTACAAGGTTTGACCCAGTATTACTACAGAAAGTGTACATTTAAGAAGAAAGTAAAAGGTAGCAGCAATATTCTATCACCAAAAATCAAAGAAGTTCAAAAAATAAAATACCAGCAGTTTTTAATGCCTTTTATATTCAAAGATTTACCCTAAAACTGACAGGTGTGAATAGTATTATTTGTAAGTGACTTTTAAAGAACTGTTTCTTAAACATATCCTTTATAATCAAAATGTCCATTTTACAAATTTCTTTACATGTACTTCATAAATGTTTGGCATATCTTCAGGGCACACTTATGAGCTCATGTACATTTCATTGATTTACATTAGATCTATATTTAAGATCATTGTAGCCCCAATGACCTTACAGAGATTTAATGAAAATTCTTACAAATATAGTGACTTTTTAATGAGGGGTCACAATGTCTTATCAAAAACTTATTACTTTCTAGGAACATTTGATTTAACGAAGTAGCATATCATAAGGCTCTATTGATTAGTAACTCACTAAAACCAGAAAACTATTAATTATTCCTTCTAAACAGCAAAATACTCAGCCAGCTAAGCCTTTCTCACAAAACAGCAGCTAGCTGCTCTGACTTTCCTCAACTGTCCAGATCAGGGACATGTCCAAAATATTGCACAATTCCCTTATTCTGAGGCACTTAAATTTCCTTTTTCTGGTGCAGGAATGAAAGAACGAAATGCTTACATTTTACCCCATCATGGAGTCAGGAAACATCCAGAGTCTGAATTATGCTGAACCACAGACATAGCCTTAGGGACTCTCTACTTACAGCCTTAAAGTTACAAGAAATTTTCAGATATTCAATGTCATTTAGGCATTAGCATCAATATTGTTCAAAAGAGGTATATCCCTTCCAGTTGTCCTCTGTTTCGGGATTTAGTTGCCTCAGCAAACTGCAGTTAATGCCTAAGACTTCCTTACTTACTCCCACTTCTAAGATTAGGAGGTGCATGACACTGCATTTTCTACAATAGATTTCAATCTACATGCATCTTGAGGTTATTTCTTGTGAAACTACTATTTGTAACCCTCATATCCACAGCCAGAAAACCACGGTAACATTTTCATAGAGTGGTGTATAACACTGATATCTCTTTTTGTCTTATCTGTATTGCTACTCTCAGAACACACTTGCAGATCATGACATCAATTTCTAATTGTGCAAGCATTTCTATCTTTAGTTTTCTGCAGAACAAACCTTATAGCAGGTGATAGCTGCTGCATCTCCTTTTTACAATCTAATAGCACATAACAATGATAAAGTTTGACTCTGCCAGCTATTTTATTTGCTGGTTTGTAATTTTGTTATCTTTTTCCAGAAATCCCTATTGAGAATTATGGTGTTAAGTGGTTGCATACTTAGATGACTGAAACACACCTCTACTTCACTGTAATATAATGTCAGATATTACTACACTGGTTACACCAGAGCCCTGAAAAATAATTTAATACACATTATCTTGAGTTAGCTCACAGCAACATCTATTGATACTACATTGAAGGACTGAGAATAGGTTTAGGAAGCTTATCTTTGTTAGTTTTCCCTTTTCCCCAGTGGACAAATAAAGACACAGATAAATTCCTAAAGCATTGTAGCTATGCCAACCAAGAAGTAAGCACAGTTCCTTGTATTTAATATTTGAATGTCAACACTTAACAAGTATAAAACACACCTGTGCAGAATATGAGATGGTCTTAATAAAACCTAGCATTAACCAAGTTTTCAAAAAAAGTTATATTCTGCTTTCTTCTCAGTTAACAGCATTTCTCTAAACAGTAAGTTGTAAATTACCATTTTATGCATGTATATTTGAGCTAGAACACTAACTACTTGAAAATGAATGTAGTTTGACTTAAATGTTTGCTCTAGTTACCCATGTAAAATTTCCTCTTATTCAGACCACAGAGAAACCAGACGATTAAATTTTAGTGTTGCTTGTCTTAGTTCCATATATACTGTAATATTAATTTCAGTTATTCATAGTAGAATATTAAAAATATAAGAAAAGATAGTTAAATATGATAAGTATGTACGTACAGAAAAAATGAAAGTAGAAAGATAGGAAATACCTAAGCCTTTATTTTTTTCTCTAAAGCTAAGTTTATTTTCCTGTGGAGATTAAAATGGACTACAATATTACAAATACATGTATACAAAGACCAAGTCATACTCTTTGATGTCTTCCATGAGAATCCTGTGTAAATAGAATCATAAAGATAAGGTGTGACAGTTTTATTTCTTTGCATAAAAAAACCTCTCATGATAACGCCTAATCCCCTACCCTACAGAACTTCAGTGTATGTTGGGGAATCTCCATCTATCTTTCTTTTTCTTCTGAATTGGTATTATGATTTTTCAGTTTTACACATTTTTGACTAGGAGACCTTGAGCAGAAGGGTTTGGAGAAGAATTGGCACAAGAAAAGGCCCATATTACATTTGCCAAAACAGTTGGAAAGGAAGAAAGAAAAATAGTTCTTTTGCAAAAGATACAGTTTGAAAAACACATAGGTGTTTGAAATTTCTCATCTGGAGTGGAAAAAATGGTATATTTGGATTGAGAGTTGTTTCATTCTATTAGTAAACGAGGAAAACAGCCCAAAAAAGCCCCTGACCTACATTCAAGGGCACACCTAAGTCTAGAATTTTGTTGAAAACTCTTGAACTAAATATTTAACTACAAGAGAATAACAGTGAATTGATGTTATCTGCATACAGATAATTTAATCTGAATATTCAGACTTACCTTTACTGAGTTCTAGTTGTTTATTGGCTGCTACGTCAAATATATAAAGATGGACCGTTAACTCAAAAACAAGTGCAGTGAAGAGAAAGACTCCGCACACAAAAGACAAAACAGAAAAGAGGAAACACACCTATGACACCTTGACCATGTTTCAGAACAAATACTCATGAATGTATTCACCTGCCTTGGGTTACAGCTTATCTGACAGTATACCTGTGTGTATGAACAACAGGCACATAGAGAAATAGATGTACTTTTTCTGTGTGCCAAAACAGTCACACAAAAAAGCACCACCTCAAATTCATCTTCTAAACTTTCACCTTCTGAAACATATTCAGTTGGTCAAATTCACCTACTAATTCCAAAGCTTAGTATTAGACTTAGAGTAAGGATATTCTTGTATGATATTCTAAATAATGAAAGTTTATAAATAGCTTTTGTTTTGTTAGTCTATGTCTTCCAGTGAGGTTCCAAGGATAAGTCAAATTATGAAAGCAATTGCAGATTGTAAAAAACAAAATAATTAATTCTGTAATAAAAAACATTTCTGTAGTTTGTGTAGGTTGTTAGAGCCAATTTTAACTTCATTAATTGAAGCAGTTATTCAGCATACATTAATTCAGTACCCAGAATTTAGAAGTAGCAACTAATCAATAAAAATAAATGAATATTGATATTGCAGGACTTCTGCAATATTGTATTTATAGTGCCCCTGAAGCAAGTTAGATCTTACATTAAAAGATCAATAAACTAATGCAAAGGCTAACGCCTTGCATTCAGAAAGTCTTGGTGTCAGGGGATAAGGGGAAGGAAGCTAAATATTTATTCCTGTATTTCTGATGAGATTGCAGAACTTTTGTAAGATTGAACCTGGGACATTGATTACCTTTCCGGTGGAGTCCAATGCTATTTTATAATGTTCAGTCAACGTCCACATATTAGAAAAAGGCTTCCTCTTCCCTTATGTTGCAGTACTTGAGTATGTTGTTCACTGAAAGAGAAAGATAAAACATTCCCTCTTTAATCAGCAAGAACATAGCTCTTTAAACTTTATATGCTGTTGAACTCATTACTCTGCTTTTGAAATGATAGGAGAACTATAGTAAAATCAGATTCTTTTCACTAAAGTAAAATAAACAAATAGATGCAAATACCAGGCTAAATAACTTAATACACAAACTTCAGTAACAGCTATCCAAAATCTTATAGTCAGAACCTTGATCAAATGCTAGATTTTGTGTAATAAATATAACATAACATGTGGATACAAAAACTTGTATTATTGCAAAGTTTTATTTAACACTCATGTACTCGGAATTTAAAAGTAAGAGTGGTCATATAAAGAGATTTGGACTTGGTTTTTCATAGGAACATATGGAAAATAATTAATTTATTTTTGTCTCTAAAACATGAGACCCAATAATGCAGCCTCAAAATAAGTATGATTTGATGAAAACCACTTAATTTAAAAAAAACTTATTTGCTTTCAAATAACTGTTTCCACATTTTTCATTAGTTTAAGTTTGGCTTGAAAACTACCAGATCTGATATTTTACTACTGTAACATATGTATTTTACTGCTGTATGTGAAAACAGAAGGAAAAGAATACAGAAAAGTTAACTCGTTCTTATAAATTGATATCCTCAAGTTTTTAAAAAAAATATTCAAGTTGTTTTTCAAAATTAGTGTTTCAATAATTTCACCCCCAACAAAACATTCTCCCCAGTTTAAACCAGAATGTTTAACTCAAAGTATTTTCAAACTTTTCTACCAAATTTCAGCCTTGCATGCCCTATAGACCATTTGTCTTCACCTGAATTTCTATCTTCTATTTTGTTATTTTGTCTCAAAACCCTGATTCCAAGGTTGATGCCTTCAACCATAAGGGCAACTTATTAAGATAACAGGTCTTTAACACAATGAGCTGCCTTCCAGTGCACATGATGAAGCTGGGTTACAGATTTTAAAACTATCTCACTCCCATTAAAGCAAAAAGTGAGCTGGAGCACAGAACAACTGCAAGAACCTTTCCAACAGAGAAAAGAGTCCTCACTCATATTCTGGATTTTCAGGTTGATATTTGTATAGTGTAATCCTGAAGGAACAAGATATGCAGAAAGGAAGGGAAATGCTTGTCTTAAGTCTGAAGCATTCAATCTGTAAACCCTTAAGGAGCACACAGATCTTGGCAGAATAAATTTCGATGTATTAGAATTGTGCACATTTTAAAACACAGAATAGTTGTCAAACCCTAAAGAATATGCATCTATAATCCTTCAGCAAAAGAATATCATTTTGAATAGGCAATTTAAAGTGATACACAAACATAGAAAATGGACCTTTTAATTAACATCAATCCCTAGAGAGTCTTGTATTTCTCAGTTTTTATAGTACCTAAGTAAAAACTACCTAAACACAGGAATTTGTCCTGATCAAAATGCTTGACCTAATACAAAAGCATTATTATTAGCAAAGCAAATACAAATAGGCAAATTGAAGTTCTCCTGGCTCTTGAAAATATTCTTCCTTAAGACTGTATAACTTCTAGGATGCTGGTGTTAAAATTGGTTTTTCTATCAAATTGTGATTTTTTTTTTTTTTGCATTTTTAAAGCAATTGACCTGCCTGAAGATTTCACTGCATACTTCAGAAAGCATGCACACACTCAACAGCTTTGACTTTCTGCACCATGTATGTCTGACCTGTTATTTATTTATTTTTATTTTCTTTGCAAAAATTATTATTCTCTTTTTCCTGTACATTGTCTCAACATAAATGCAAGGCAGAAACAGACAAAACAGTTTAAGAAAAGGATGGGTGCTAGCTAGTCAACATGAAAATTCTGATTCTTTGGGAGAAGAACTTGAGGCAACTCACAAGAGAAGAGCTATACCTTACCTATGAGGAAAAACGGGAACAGAGCTCTGCAATTCAACAGGAAAGACCCTTTGTCCAATCTCTAGTCTCCAAGGTTACAGAAGTACAGAAACTCAACAGAAACTGGTTTTATACTGCCAGGATGCCACAGAGCTGTTCACATGAGAGTAAATCTGTACCCCAAGGTACATTATGATATAGAAAGTAGTAAGCAAGCTATTATTATGTTACTAAAAGTAACAATAATAAAAATATGTATGTGTATATATACTTCTCAGGCAGCCTGGTTGGCAAATCTTAATCCTCACTAGGCATGTATTGATTTGCCAGTGCCACAGAGTTTAATTCTTACAATTTTTAAGGTAGCTATGATTACAGTTTTAGACCAGTTCTCATTGTTGGATTTGTTGGGGTTTTTGAAAAAGTCAGGATTGATACCTGTCTCTGTTTAGCCCACACCCAGGGTTCAACAATAAGCAGTTGTTCTATCACCCAAGGACCCCTTCCCAACCAAGAAAAGGAAGTGAGAAAAGGAGAGACACTCGTAGGCTGAAATTTAAACAGATTTAATAAAATAAGAAAACCAGTATCAATACTAATACAAAAGACACAAAATTATACTTACTCCATAGAGTGGTGGCAAGTCCCTCCAGGGATATCAACCATTGAGAAAAGAAGGAAAAAAAAGAACAGAAAAAGAAAGCCCAACAAAAAGAACCCCATCTTTCCCAGCTTTCCCTTTTATAGTGAACCTGATGTTAATGTTACAGAACACACCTGTGGGCCAGCCTGGGTCAGCTGCCCTGGCTTTCACTGCTAATGGCCTTGATCACCACACCACAGCTGGCCACAAACTGAAACAAAATGTAACTCTATAGACTTTATAGAGTCCTGCAAAACCAGGACACCACCATTGACCTCGCCCTCCTAATTTTGATGAACATTGTAGTCTGTCTTTAAAAAGGCCACTTCTGTTTAAATAAAGACTTTGCATTCATGTCTAGAAATAATGTTATCGAAGTAACAAGACTACAGTCTTTGCTCAAACTTCCAATATTTTGACAAGATATAAGAGCTGATTCTGTTTCTAAATGGTGGTACTGAAATTAAGATTGATGAGTAAGTATTAGAAGAAAATAACTTTGAGTTACATGCAATAGCTTTTAATTGCATCATTTAAATTCTTAAGCGTTTCAATTTTATATTAATTCAGGGTTTTGCATAATTAATTTGCAGATTTCCAGAACACATTAGGATGAAACTTTTAAATGGATGGATGGTTATTAATGGATGATATAAATATATTATTCATTATTTTTGGTTGTCATTGTAAATTGCACCGAGTACTTCTGAATGAATATTAAATTCAACATTGTCCCCTGAATTCAAAAGCAAAATGCACCCTCAGTAATAATTTGTTGAAATATAGAATACATCAGGTGTCATCTCATAATAAATACTCTGTAACAAGAAGTTAGAATTTGTTAATGTCACATTTTCCCTCTCTCTATAAAATGGCAGGATCACCCAGGCAAAACTGAATTTCAAGTAGTCAACCTTTTCAAAGAAGTCAATGCCAGGCTGATCTACTCTAGTCCAGAAACAGATAAATTCTCAAAGCTCTGATTAACTAAGCAATACCTAATATTTGTAGGCCAACTGAATGCTATGGTAGGGAATAATTGCATTTATACCAAAAAGTACCAGAGAACATGTATAAGAAGATGGGCACAGAGAAATCCCTTTTGACACCATCTCTTACACTTTCCATTTCTATACTCCAGTCTTTTCATTACATTTATGAGAAGTGAAGACACAATGGGCTTCCCAACCCTTGAAACTTATTTTCTATAGGAATAACCAGGATAACCACTTGGTCAGCAAAGCAAGCCAGGAACAGAACTGAAATGTCCTAACTCCTACTCTAGTTCTTGTTAGATTGCACAGACTGTACATATGATAAAGGAAAGTATTTTTCATTGAAGAAACAAATGCAAATGTATTCAATGAAAAAACATGTTATATAACTGACTGTTGTGTAAATCCCAAAGTGAATTAGGTGATTCGTTGTGGGATTTTTGGGTTTTTTAACCCTTACAACTGTGAGCCCATTATCCTGACCAGCTTAAATTTCTTTTTTCTTTCACTTTCAGGAGGTTTGCTTTTTGAATGCCAATATAAAATATAAACATCAATTTTCTTGTATTTTCAGGCTTTGCTCCTGAGCTGTGTACTGGCCTCACAATGCCAAACTCATTTTTGAAGCACTTGCTGCTGGCTTCCAGCATCTTGGCTAGTCACACAGTGATAATTTCTAATTCCAGCTCCCATTGATTGATTACATTGCATTGATACAAAGCCAGAACACCTTGAATCCTATCCTATCTTCTCCAGACCTGATTTCCTGATCCATGTACACAATTTACAACGAGGTACATACTGAGCTGCCAAGCATACAAGTCTGGCTTGCATGACTGAAGACGAGGAGGTCTTACCGATCATCCCTCTCCTAGTCCCTAGTGGGATGAAAACTACCTATGTCACACCAATGAACTGAATTAGTCAGCTAAAATAATAAAATGAAATAGATGTTTTGAGCTCACACCTGTGAATCATAAATAGCTCGATACTATTAAATTTTACACATCACAAATTCTTTAACTAAAAGTTGCCTCCTCTTGGCCTCAGTCTGGGATAACATCTGGCTGAAAAACAATTTTCTTACAGGTGGATTGGCCCTTAATTTTCAACATAGAATGTGTTACTGCTGCTCTTGTAAATGTGTAGTCCATTACAGCAGGTAATGAAAAAACCATCTGTCTATGGTAGTAATCTCCAGTGAAAGTAATCTCGCATAAAGGTTCATACTCTCCCACTGGATGCTTTAATGAAAAAAATAAAGCAGCAGGATTCTCTAAAATAAAGAAAATCAGAGAGGCCAAATGCACTCTAGAGAAGCAGATCACTCATCTCAATAAGGCACTCTGCTAAAGGACAATTGTTCACTTTTCAGAGGAGTTGGCAGAAGTTTAACGGTAAGGTCCAGTCTAATGCTTATGAACTTCCCGTCAGCAGTCGCCTCTTAAAAATCTATTGTTAAATGTGTAGCTGTTGGTACCAAGTCAGCTGCTGACAAGGAATTAATTTAAAGTCAGCCTGACTACAAATATACACAACAAAATCTGTATTTAAAAAGTACATAAAAATATAAAAGTTGTATTTTTATGTGAACAAAAGAAAATATCATTCTTAGATAGGATTTAATTTGTAGAAAAAAATAATTTTTATAGTGGATACAAAACAACCAACCTATTGAGTGCTACCAGGAAAGTGATGAGTCTACTAATATCGTCAAACCATGAAACCTCTCAAGTACAATGACAGCGATTGGCTCATGAAGCCTTCTTAAAAGCCAAAGACCCTGAAAGAATAAAAAGCCAAAATATATTAAGAAGGTACTATGAGAAACATAGGGACTTATATATCCCTTACCTCATGAGGAAAAAGAAAAACCAAAATATTGACCGAGTTTATCAGTTTCAGTGTACTCACTCAATATTTTTACTTAAAATCAGAATTAGGTTATGTACATTGGATTTGCCCAGAACAGTTTTAAGCCAGTTGAACACCTATAGAAGTGGACCACCCAGATTAAACTAAGAATGAAAACTGAATGATACAGTTTTAGTGGTGATCTTGCTGCCCTGTTTGGTTTTTTTTTTTTTAGGTTTTCCTTCTTTTGTCATATCCGCAACACTTCTCTTTCTTTTTCAAGCACTATTGCATCCATCATCCCCGCCTGATCTTTTAGGAACCTTTCAAGTATGGAACTGAAGCCAGAGAGCTGCTAATTCTGTGTTTAGAGCTGAAGCCAATCTAGCTACAGTGAAGAGTCAGCTATCTGGCTGCAGATGGACAGAACTGGCTAAGTTCCACCACTAACATCTCCATGCACAGTATGCTGAAGGGTGAATTGAGAGCTGATTCTAACTATGCTACTTCTATGTGAAATAAAGTGGGACTGAAAACTAGATTCTGAGCAGGACTCTTCTATTGTTTTTGCGTACAAAGGGAAAGTCTATGGTTTTCTCTTCGCGAACACATGGATTCCTGACACACAGATTTGCATGGGCCATGATGAGAATGTGTACATGAGGTTTTGAAAATGCTGATAGCACTTCCTTGCATCTGACAGTCAGTGAGACAAGTAGAGTTTTAGCAAAGAGGAGATACCAGATATGCCAAAAAATAAGGGAGTTCCATGTCTGCAGTGTCAAATCTCTCATGCAGTTCTAGAGATGAAACAATTCTGTAATGCCATTTCTGCAGAGAGAATTTCTGTGCTCTTGGTTCAGTTGCAAAGTGATGAGACAAGAAGAGACTTTGGGCCAAGAACTGCAATGCACAGATAAAACCTGAGCGAATGCGGAAAAGGTAAATTCTAACAGTGCTATAATTTACATTTTGCTGGATCTCAGTGTGTTTTAATTAATCTACAGAAAACCAAAACATGCACTGCAAAGTAAAAAAAAACCTAAAACCAGAACTGAAGTACTGAGCAGACAAGGGAACAGTCAGTGGGTCACTACTGAGAAGAAACACGAGAAAAAAGGCAAGCAAAGCCTCCACTGAGCAGAAATGATCAGTCGGAAACCTGAATTGAGCCTGTTATGGTTTTTGTATCTAACAAATGTATTCAGCAGGTTTAAGTTGCAGTACTACTGTTAATCTGCATGGGTAGTAGTATAGTAATAAAACAGTTACAGGTTAAGTCCTCACACAAAAGTTATCTCCCTAAGACTTTCCCCAAAAGCCTTTCCTGACTGCAACTAGGAAAATCCAACATGGAATTTATGGATAGGAATTCAAAAGAATATTACAAAGTGATAAGGTTTTTGGTAGCACTCATAAGCAGAGGTAGATTTACTTTGCAACACATTAATTTTGAGCCAAGTTTTTGTTTTCTTCTGTTTTATTGTGTCTTTATGAATGAAAAGCAGACTATTAAAGCCAGTTCTCAGTATAGGGCTGTTCTAAAGGTTATTCACAACTTGAGACAGTCTTTGGGATTCAAAACCAGCAGCTGAATACCTAATACTCAGATGATGCATTTTATAAATTCCCCTCCTTTTACTTGCAATGTAAAAAAAAAAAAAAATTAAAAAAAGCGACTCTGCTATAGCTATAATCAATGTAATATACCTGAAATGCACATTTGTTTAACTTGTGCTCATATTCAGTAAGATGATCATGGTATTCGCTACTACAAATGTCATGAGATCTTTCCCCTGTAATGAGATGAAAATCATACTCTTGATCGGGTAACTTCTCTGGGAACTGTTCAAATCTAGCGAGAATCTTTGAAAATATACTGAAGTTATTTAGAATGCTGGGTTGGCAACATGCAAGCAAGAAAAAAAAGCCTCATTTTCTTCCCACACATAGACCGCAGTAAACTACTTTAACAGTGAAGAATCACCACAGACTTTTTAAAATAGGCTTGTTGCTTTAAACTAGAAGCCTTACCATCTGTTCTACACTAATTAAGAATGCAAAGAGAACACATTTCACAGTTACATCAGCACATAGTAAGATTAAACTGTTTAAATGACTAGGTAAAACTTCCCATCCTTGTACAATGATATTTCCAGCTGTTTCCCACGTTCGTGACATAAATAAGGAAAAATGATACCCTAGATATGAAAGTTTTACAGTTACTAAATACTTACTTGTATCTCCTATTAGATACAACGATCTGTCAGCTTAGAACTGCAGTACTCAGAGCAGGTATTTTCAAATCAAACCTACATTGTAAATATGCCTTTAAAGTTATTAATTTACTCAGACATCTTGTCTCTATGAAGGCCTTCTTAGGTGTTCTGATTTTAAGGAGTACTGCAGTTGCAAAGGCAATGTTATCAAAGGAAAGACTAGGAACGCGTGATTGCTCTACCTAAATCATCTCTGGGAGTTGAACAGCAACTTCACTGCTACCTCTGAAAGGTAATTTTCCATTCTAAAGGATACTGGTGAAATCTGAAACGATTTACAAAGGTTTCTAGTTCTGTGTTCAGCATTGACTAGATGGAATAGTTTCCACCATTTTAAAATCCCTTAACTGTAGTTGTGTCAAATTGCTCTTTTGAATCTGGACCAGGAACTCAGTGCAAAAGAGACAGTGTAAAGAGCAGCTTAAATTTATTTGGAAATAGAGCAACTTCTTAGGGCAAAACGATCTACACAATAGTATCACAGGTACCGTAGCTAAAATGAAAGCTCACTACTGGCAATGAATATGAACCATATTTACTGAGATACTACTATTAATATCTAGGAAATCTAACAGGTGCTGGAGGAATGCTTAGGTCAGAAAATAATATCTGGCTCGTGATAATCACAAATGGAAGTATTCCTTTAAAGAGTAAAATTGAATGTGTCTGAATCTGCAAAACCCACAAATGCAGAATATAATGGGTGAAATATAAACAGAGAGATGTAAGAAGTAATCAAAAGTAAGAACAGATATTCAAATACACGAAAAGCAGTCAGACTGAAATAAAAAGGATGGGTTTGCCAAACTGTAAGAAAGAAATGGGACAAGCGAAAGAATTCCTTGTCTTTTATTAAAGATGAGATACCAGGAGATTCTGCAACAGGGCATCACTGGGTCCATTAGGCTTCCACAGACTGCTGTTGGTTCAGATTGAAAATGGGAACAGCTATGGCTTAAGTAAGAAGATTTGTAAGCCATGTAGAAGAAAGTTTATAGAATCACCCAGACTTCTGACTATAAACCAGTCATTAAACGTGCAGGAGTTGGATAACAGACTGCACATTTTAAAATGTATTCTTTAAATTACTTAGAAAAGCAAACACTGCATAAACTAGCATTAATGTTGGACACATTGTATCAGTTTGGAAGTGAATTGTCAGTTTCTGCTTTTCCTTGTTTCTTCAGATTTTTAAACAACATTTCATATTTTATAAACAACATTTCATATTTTATAAACATAACTTGCTTTATAAACAGATCCCCAGAATAAATAGTCACACACATTATATAAATCAATCCTTTCTTTTTTAAGTTTCATACCAATGCTGCTGTTATGTTTCCCCATTCTACTTCAACAACTACCTATAACAAAACAATCAAATGCACTCACAGCATTTCTCTGTTGGATTGCCTCTTTGCACAGCCTTTGTAAGTTTTTGGTCTCTGTGGATTTCTGCCAAACTTCCTTGGACAGAAAATCTAGTCATGCAGGCTTCAGAAATGACTGACTGGTCATCAACGCTGAACCGTCGTAATCACTCACTTGCTCTGTGTCAGGTTGCTGCAGCTATGATTTAGCGTAGACATCTTTGAGATTAAAGTACTGTATTTTACAGTGCAGCTGGCTGAGCAGGGCCATCGGAGTAGGACAGCCGGGCTTACTCGTGGTCCTGCTCAGCCCTCATAACTCAGCCCTTCGCCAGCAACCTGTTTTTAAACTTCTTCTCGTGCTGACACACCTGCTACCAGCGTTTGAGGAACATCGGAAAAGATTCTCCTTAAATAATGTATAAACAGTTAGAAAAAGCCTGTTCTGGATTTGTGTTAAAGGGGACTTTCAGAGGGTGTTTTATTTCCTCTGGTTTGGGGGGCTGAGGAGGAACCCCATGGGAACGGCAGATACAATTTGTCGGCCCTGTCCGGGGGGCGGCCCGGGGTCCCTCATGGCTGCCCACAAGGCTCTGAGGGGTCTTTCGGTGCAGCCCAGAGCAGGCTTTCAAACAAAAAAAAAAAAAGAAGAAGAAAGAACACGACCACTCAT
The DNA here is from genome assembly GCF_013368605.1 of Nyctibius grandis. Lineage (NCBI taxonomy): Eukaryota > Metazoa > Chordata > Aves > Nyctibiiformes > Nyctibiidae > Nyctibius > Nyctibius grandis. The sequence goes on from NC_090663.1 coordinate 83,663,130, forward strand.
AATGAACTGGTCAAACACAGCCCAGCGCAGACAGGCACCTGAAGGCTCAGGGCACGCTCCCCGGGCCTTGCCGGCAGCCCCTTCCCGAGGCGCGCGGCTGAGGCGGGTCTGACGGCGGGGCTGCCTCCCGCCGCCGCCCCGCGCCTTCCCTCGCCGCCGCCGCGCCCCTCGCCTCCGCGCCCTCGCCCCTTCCCGCCGCCGCGCGCCCTCGCCCCTTCCCGCCCCTCGCCCTTTCCCGCCCTTCTGGAAGCTTCTCTGCCCCCTCAGGGGCGGCACTTTCCCGCCGCGCCGTCAGGGGGCGGCAAGCCGCGCGCCCCTCGCGCCCCGGGCTGCGCAGGGGGTGGTGGGGCTCATAAGGGAGGGGCTGTGGGGGGCGGCTGTGCTGAGGGGCTGCTGGGGAGCTCGCTGGTCGGAGGTTTCTTGTCAGGTTAGTGGGTGTCTTTTTACCGATAACGCAGTGTGAGTGGGACTGATTCCCCCTCCCTCTGCCTGAGAAAGAAAAGCTTTAATTCTTTAGAAGGGTGGGCTGGTTGTGGCTGGTCCGCTTCTCTGAGCTTCCGAGTCGCTTCGCTTTCAGGTGTGCAACTGACTAACATGCGAGGTGACTGGTTTGTTTCAGCTTGTGGTTACAGATACACACACACACACTATATATATATATAAGGGTGGATTGTGCTTTCGCGCTCTTAGGGGCATGTGTCTCCCCGCCCCGAACCAGAAGCTGCCTTTCCTTCACGCGTGGCCCCGGAGCCCCCCCACACCCTCGGCCCGGCGCTGGGCCGGCCCCGCCGCAGCAGCAGGGCTTGAGGGGGGGGGGGAGAAAAGACGCTGCTGAGCATTTGCAGGCGGGGGAGTGTTAACTTTGCTCTTCGTCGTGATGTGTGGAGGGATAATTGTTTTTCTATCTGTTGGCAGCGCTTCCCCCTCCCCTCTTTAATAAACTGAACAGCAGGGTGCTAATAAAAGCAATGGCTATTGCTAAAGCGTTTCTGTTGCAGGAGAAAACAAGTTCATGATTTTGTTTTTATCGGAGTCCAACATCCCTTAAGGGAGTGGGATAGGTTTAAAGTAGCTATTAAAATTATTGCTGGGAAATGAAATTTGATTTAAAAAGTAGCAGCCCCGTTGCTTTACAAAAGCATTCGAGTAAAATAGTGCTGTTTCAGGTCGTTACTTGAGCTCCATGTGCTGCCTTAGTGAAGATAGCTGCTTAAAATATTACAGATGTGAAATGGAAAACTGCCTAACCTTTTCTTATTTGATATTTGAACAACTAATACAGGCCACTAGAAGGTAAAAGACTTGCTTGCCCCATTAGTAAATGCTTAGTAAATTTCTGTAGCACAAATGGGAATGATTCCCACACAGTAGTACTACATTATTTTTATAATTTAAAAAAAAATTCACACTGTGCAACTTGGAAGCTTGAGAAACACTCATTGCTTTCTCACTGTTTTGAAAGGCATCCAGCAGTCAGGTCCTTGGTGATGCATGATGTCAGGTGTCATTAGGCACCAGCATAGAAAACGTTGGTATTTCATACCTGGTTTTAAGATTCATTTCTGCAGAGAAGGAACAAAGCAAATATGAGTAGTGATTGTGTCTTTGGGACACGAGTCCTTTGTGTCTTCAGAAAGACAGTCTTTGCTAACCAATAACATGGAAAGATGAGGAACTCAGGGGTGTAAAGTGGCTTAATGTATTTTAATGTGTATTCCCTCATTATTAACACTGAACCAGTTGATTTTGGATGAAACTGCCTAAATCTTCTTTACTGTCATTCTTACAGTTCTTGTTTTCTCTGTTTTCTTCTGTGTATATTGATAAACTCATGCTCATACGTACGTCTTGAATTACAGGTAGGCAGTCAGTGGTGCAGGTTTTTCTCCTCAGTTTTAGTCTAGTCTGTAGAACTGTCTTCCTGAAATAATGGAGAATGAAAGCTCTGTGAAATGTCTTTAAAAATATGGTAGTGTGGAATGGAAACTTCTGGGACAGTACTGTTACTTCTGGTGATTAGAATTAGGCAGAGGAAAGTGTGTGTGTGTGTGTGTGATTTGTTTGGGTTTTTGTTTGTTTGTTTTTGAAGCAGGCCCACAAGTGTGAAGCTACTGTCATTTCTACCTGAAAAGCTTGTGTGTGAAGCTGTGGTAAATCTGCTGAAGACCAATGCTGTATGGCCACCAAATGTCAGAACTGAAATAAGCGAGCTTTTGGTGACTGGTGCTAAACTCATAGTTAGCAGAGGTGGTAATAATGCCTGTAAGGGGACTGAAATACCCAGGGCAATCATTGCTTGTAAATACAAACTTCTGCTTACTGGCAGCCTGCCAGAGGAAAGTCTGTGGTAGCCCTTGACCCTCATGAGGATGATATTAGTATACTAAGAAGTAGCAGCATAAGCTAAACAGGTGCCAGTAAGACCATCTCCTGTATGATTTCCATTCTACCGAAATAGATTATACACAGTGTGATATAAACATTTTATTTACTGATCTTTATTCTGCTGAATAAAGAAAAGTCTTGTTAGAAGGAGAGAGTAGGATAGTTACTTGGAAGTAGAGAGTGTGGGTTCATGTCCCTGATGTTTCTTTCTTAGACCAGGTAATTAAATGTGGGTTACCCAAGTCCTAGCTCTATGGGTTTTTTTAATAGCAATAATAATAAAAAAATTGTTTTATTCTGACATGAAATGAGAAAAATTCTACGACTTCAAAATTAGAAAAAAAACCCAGTAACTTTTATGCCTGATTTGTAAAGTATCTATGAACCAGCATCACAGCATGTTGTGCCATTCACACAACAAACAGTAATCTTTCATAAAATAGTATTATTAGCGTCACAAAGGAAAGTTTCAGACGTTGGCACCATATGTGTTTGCATGTAAAGGGTGCTTATGGCATCGAGAAAAACTTGTATTACATTGATTTTATAGAATTATGTTTCCTTATGGACATAGGGAAGCTGCCAATATTTGCCAATACTTGTATTTTGTTATGATCACATCAAGCTTTTTACACAAAGCCGAGTGAATGTTGCCAAGATATTTGGCTCATACGATAGATGAGCGTACTTCAGTTTTCCTGTGTGTCTTTGTCTGTTGCAGCTTTTTTTAACCAATGGGTTTGATTAGTGATAATACTAAACGTGAGACAAACTAAAATGCTTAACTCTTTGCTAGAAGTACTTGTTTTGCTGAAGTGGAAGTGTGAATCTGTGTGAAAAGGAATGTACACTTTTTCAATTCAGAGTGCGTGTTGTCAAACAGCTCAGTTGGCGATTGGGGAGAATCCTGCTGTGTATGTATCCAAGCCATCTTTTACAACCTCTGCTGGCCTCATACAGGTTTCAAAAAACACTTAAAATAGTGAGTTTGTCCCATAAAATTCAGAATAGCTGAGGCTTGACCCCTGTGCGTAAGTAAGAGTGTGTCCTGTATTTCCTTGCCTTATTCATGTTGTTACTTTGTATGTATAACAGGGGTTCTAGCAGTAAATTCACAGTGTTACTGTAAAGCTTCTCCAGTAGATACCATCTCCACTAGTTTCAGCTAAATGCTTGGAAGGAGAGGGATTTTTTTGTATTGCTGAATTCTGTAGTAAAAAAGTGGTGATAGACAAAGTGTTGCTGGCTGTTTGTTGGCTGACCTGACTGTATTTGCATGTCAAGGAGCAATTCTATGACTTACAGGTAAATGTCTTGTGTATATATGTGGAAATCTAAAGATATGGATAGACAATGAAGGTACTTAAATTTTGTGTGCTTATAGCTTGTCAAACACGTAAATATTGCCTATAACCATGCTTTTGCTTACCCATAAGCTACTTCGAACCTGCTGGAAATGACAGGCTATAAACATGCAGATGGGCAGGAATCACAGCAAGGCCACCATATTAAAGGCTCCTTCTCAGCTTGTTTGGCAGTTACTTGATTGTTTATTTATACATACATAAATATGCCAGATTTTGGTGCACAAGTTAGGTGTTTTAATTACAGGATGCAAGTATGAATCCTTTGTCTAGAATACTGGATGTGATTGTATTGGCTGTGTGACTGAGTATACGGCTATGATGCAGTAAACATACTATGCTTAGTAATGATTGTGCATCTCAGAAAATACGCCTTTAAAAGATTCAGTAGTCTTAGTATGACTTTCTAATTAATACTAGGTATTTTATTTACCCATTTATGTCTCATTGTAAATAAGTTTAAAATTATTCAGGTACATTAAAGCAAAACCAGACCTCTTTAGTTGATCTGGTAGAGAAATAGAGATCAGTAAATCAATAATGGAAATTCTCTTCAGTTTTTTCTAAATTCTGTAAATTTTCTCAGTGTACTATGTTTTAGCAGAACTACCTTATATCATTCTGATTTCTACGATGAGAGGATTTTAAGTCTGAAGTAGACCACAAGGAGTATAAAATCTGTTTCATGTTTACAATTGTGTTCTGTATTAATATTCATTAAAGCTGAAGAAAGATGACTGTAGCTGAACTTGATACACATATGTTGCCTATTTAGCACAATTTTTAAATTGAAGTTTTTAGGTAGCAGGGTGGTGATGTCTGTACCTATGTATGCCCCAGACGATGCTGTGTCTTAGAGCTTGTTTTGGTAACATCAAATAAGGGTGAATTTCTGCTTGCTCCTAAGTTAAAGGAGAGAAGACAGAAATAGTTAAACATTAAGGTAATGTTTATTTCATACTTATCAGCCAGTAGATAAGCATTTTTCAGACTGATACCTGAAAAAAAAAATAGGTTTAGTGGATGTAATCTATATTGAGCAAATACAAAAGAATATAATTTGTTTACCAAGAAAATAAATTATATGACAGAAACTACATCAGCTCATTGTATTTTCCTTCTCCTAGCAGATGGATATCTGACAGGACCTGTATTCTGTCTTGCCCATGACTGGAACACAAAAGAAAACGATCTCTTGTCTTTCATGGCAAATATTTATTAAGAGTATTCTTGTTATTTTATTAATTTATCTGAGCTGTGCTGTTTAAGACCTATGATTCTGAAAGGAATTTTTATTTGTAATTGCCCGAGTCACAGCTGTCTGCATGTTCTCTGGCCTATCCCAAGGCCTCAGCAGTTCAGTCTTGAGCCCACTATTTGTGCTACAAGCCATATTCCTTTGGATTCCTGCAAAGACAGCACAATTTTATGTGGTGAGGGACACCCTACCTGTTATCATTGCCTGTTTGGTTCTTTAAAGCTCTGGGTACTGTGAAGATTTTTCTCCAGATCACAGCATAGACTCCAGCGAGAATCGTTTCTCCGTACTGCAGCTGTCTCTTTGCAGTCCAGCTCAGCTGTTTTGGCTGAGCAAGGTGGGGAGGAAAAGGAAGCAGAGACTCCCAACACTTTTCTCATACAACTACAGTGGCCTGTACTTGCTGTCCAGCTTGGCTCACTGCACTGGGTGGGAGAGAATGGGTGTGTGTGCACACAGAAGTGTCTATGCCTGAGTAACCTGGCCCCCATCCTTCTGTCCCCACAAATTCAGAGTAAAAGGTATTCTGTGTAGATGCCAGAGATGAGAAAAGCTAGGTGAACAGAGAGTGTGTTTGGGAAAAAAAAAAAAGTGAGAGAGAAGAAAGGAAGGCTGGGAGATAAAAGTTAGATTAAATTTCCTTCCACATTTTGTTCTAAATTCCACATCCCTTCCACTTTTTTCCTCACAATTTGAGAATGTGAAGGTACAATACCTTTTTGTTTGTTTCCACTAGGTAATAAAAACACTGGCTTTGATAGAAATTCCCTTTCTTACTACTTTTTTTGGTGTCTCTATCTACAAAGGGTTAAGCAGTGGTAACACTTGGGTAGTGTCCTTGCCTTGAGGCATCTTCCACTCCTCGGTACAGAAGTTACACGAGTCCCTGAAATGTCCTGCCTTTACTTGGTGCTCATTTCAGTTCTAGTGTCTCATAAGAAGAGCGGAAGAATGCAAGGAGAAAAGGTCAGATGATAGAAAAGATGCATTTGTGGTTCACAGGTAACAGGCAAATAATCTTGGGATCTGTAAACTTAGCTATGCTGAGTTTTCAATTCTTAAACAAATTCTATGAATCAAACTTCTGTTCCTTCAGAGATTTTCACTTAATTTCTTGTTGAAGAACTAAAACAACATTCACAGACTTTTGTGAAATTAAAGACTTCCTCTCCTCATAGATAGCAAATATTCAAGGTCTAAATTCATATAAATATGATCTGTGTAATCTCTTGTATTTACCCAGAATATGGAAGAGTTGCATGAAATATAAACAGTAAAAAAATTAATTGGTTCATCTATCCTTGTCTATGTTGTGGGGATAGCCTGTAGCACTGTAATTCTCATGCATAAAAATCTTGCGTTCAGATAATTACACACCTATTAAATCCAGTATAATGCATAAGACTATCACGATGAAATTATAGGACTAGATTAAATGTGAAATGCAAACTTTTAAAGGAATTGGCTAGCTCTATACAGGGCATTATTTTATTCATCTGAAAGCATAATAAACCTTTAACTTCCACAATACAAATGCATCTGCATAATTGCTTACTGCTGTTGGGCATTTTTCTTCACAAGGCTAATAATTCTAGAATGCCTAAATATAAAGCTTTTTCACAGTTTAAAAGAAGATTGGAATAAATTTGGCATGGTCTTAGTCCTATTTTGAACTCAGACAGGATCTAAAATGGACAGTTCCTTTTAGGATTAATAGACAAATTACAAGTATACCTCAAGGACTGTATTTTTACACGTTCTTTGCTGGAGTCTCATGCTAATTTTCCCACAAAAACTGCCACAAATTTTTTTTTCTGCCATCTTGTGCTATTAATTTGTCCTCTCTTACTACTGCCTCATTACTAAACCTAGAATATATCTTTACATTAGGCTCAGTGATGTGCTAGAGTTTAAGACAAATATGTATGACTTCTTTGCTAATTAACCTGCTTGTTAATTGTAATGGGAATATTTAGGAACTAATTAGAAGTGTAATATGTAGCAGTTATTTCTCTGGAATTTCTTATTGAGAAAGAATAACACATTGAATAGTGGGGTACAACAAACAGTTCTAGCTTGGACCCAGTAATTTGTGCTTCACTTAGCTTTCTGTTGTACTCAGTGTTATTTAGTAGAAATAGTTATTCATATTGCTCTGTTTATAATACAGTGACTGAATAATAAAAGCCATAGTATCTCATTTAGCAGTTCACTTAGAAGCAGGTTTTGTACTGTATATGTGCTGTAGGGGAAAGTAAATCTGCTGTAGGAATAATGGGCACAGGGAGGTTGATGTAATAGAGAAAGGGAAAAGAGACTAAATGCAAAAATCCTGGCGAGTTTGTTTATTAGTCAATATATTTAGTTATGTGATATGTACGGAGGGTTCCTGCCTGTGCTGTTTTATGCTCTTGTCTTTCTAGGCAAGGTGTCCAATATGAAGTGAGTAGTGTCTGCCTTGGACTGTGCTGAGAGAGGAAAATCTCTCTATGTTGTTTCAGAGGGGAAAAAAGCATTCATTGCTGATTCTTAGGTGATTCTGACTGATTGATTACTTAGTATTTTAAAACTGAAAGCAAAAATGAATGGGGACTTCTCTGTTCAATTGTGTATCTCCAGGCAGCATGTTCCTTTTCCCTTGGAAAAATGTTATTTAGCCTTGAAGAATATTATCTGTTTGGTGTGTTTTAGGGCATTGTTTGCACAGGGTAGAGAAAGGGAAGGTCAGGGACACCTTTTTTTTTTCTCCCTGATTCCTTCATCAGGACTTTTGAGAACTGCTGTCTAAAACTGTAACCTTATTTATGTAACTTCAAACCATTGCAAAGTAAATTAATTTTTTTTCATTTAATTGCTTTGTCATAAGCTGAAATGCTTTCACTTTATCCTTTTTTTCCTGACATATTTTATGCTCATACTTTGTACAAAAGCTGACACTTTTGCCATTTTGTTCCTTTTTGGGATCTTAAAGGCTTTGTATTAAAGGACATGATAGTCTTGGGTTTCCTTGGGGTACCTTTCTTCTTTGGTTTCACTTCCTTTAATTTTTTTTTTTCTTCCCTGTTATATCGTATTACATTGGTTCTTCCCATTTGCAGCAAGCAAAGAAAATTTAATTCTGTTCAAATGACTCAAATTTCAAATTAAGGAAAAATAAGTCTTCTGTTCTATAACTAAATGCACCATAATTATGAATGTATCGCTGGAGAGAGAAAAGCAGCAGAGTAAGTTGTGTGTCATGAAGCTGATAGCTTAAGAATAGATTCAGTGAATTTATTGTTTTTCTTAGAACTATGAGAAACAAAGAGGGAGTTGCTTCATAAAATCCTGTGTAGGCACATTGCAGAAAGGATCCATTATTAATCTGTGTAATGAAACAAGTCAGAATTTGTTGAACAAGTTGTATTCCTGCTGAAATTTAACATTCATCTACAACTGTTTCTAGTTATTCCTCGCATCTGAGTTGCTAAAATGCCAATAAAAATTGAGTGGCCTGGAATGGAGAAGACTTGTTATGATATGTTGCCTGCTTCATTTCCCTGTTTTTGCGGGGGTTTGCTCCGTTATTTTCCCCTGAGCACTGTTCAGCTCAGTCAAAATGGCTCAAGCTATCGAGCTTGTTTCTTGACGCGTCAGCCAAACCTTTAGCGCCAGTGCTGTAATAAGGAATCAGATTTGCTGAGGTATCTGTAACCTTGTTGCAGTGCCACAGAAGACTTAATTTCTACCGAATAGAAGCATGTATTTCATTTTAATGTCTGATATAAAGAACATCACTTCTAACTAAATATAAAATCACCTGTCTTGCCACATCGTGTTTCCTTTCATTATATCTAGGGTAAGCTCTATTTTGAGGATTTAAGTGAGTTGAAGTAATGTGTAAGACCAGTTTTTGTCCCATGAATTAAAAAGAGCTTCACTTTCAAAACATACAGGATGATTATCATTAGATGGAGGCCCAGTTCTGGTGAAAAAGTTTGAAATAGGAAGCATTGGATGGAAGTTGTTAAAATTAGCAAGAGCCTTTCTTTTGACTTTATTGTGCTTTGGATCAGGTTATGTATTTCTGTATGCATTAACTAGCAATTAACTCACAGTATGTTGTCATGTTTGTCTCTTGAATCTTCCAGTTGTTTGAAAACAAACTCCTGTTTTATTTTGACTCTGTCTAGAACTGACTTCACACTCTTTTAATTAAAAACAACAATAGAAATATGATTTGCACTTAAATATGAAATGGTCTTCAAATACAGGTTCTGTAAGAATTGTTAGGAGAGTAGATGGTGGTACTGTAAATTGAGAGATAAAAGGAGAAAGGTGGAAAATGGCCACCTGTCTATTATTTGTCAGTTTTATGTGTGTCTGGTTTTATTTGTTTGTTTTGTGGCTTGTTGTAAACACACAATGAAATATAATAGACAACTAAAATGTGTATTATAAACTGTAGATGATAATCTTCTGTTGTAAGAAATAATGGACATGCCTTATCACAACATCAGCACTTACACATGGGTATGAAGTTTTCCAAGATTCTCTGTTTCTCTTGATGTTGTCAAATGAGCTGATAAGAGTATGTGCTGTACTGATTTGCGTGTCTAAAACATCAAGTAGGGTAAAAGCTTTTAGTTTTTTGCTGTGTATTTGAGGGATGGAAACAATGTTTTGTTGGTCATAATGTCACTTTACAGTATTCCTAAATTGTTAGTGTATTTTGGTTTGGATTTCCTACTTGTCATCTGGTGTTCTGGTTTCACATGATAGTATTCTATTAGAACTTAAAGTACTCTAAAACTTATGGATAATCACAATTCTGTAGATTTCCTGACTCAAATTATAATGTTAACATAGCAGCCTACATAATGTGTCATGATGTAGTACACATAAAATTATACGTTTGAAAGTGGGAAGTACTTTGTTACATTCTAAGGGTTTAGGAGTGTTTTAATGTTTAAGTAGTTATAGTAAATTTCTATTTAATTTCCATGAACTCATGCTTTGAAAGAAGAGAATTTTAAGGAGAGATCGATCTATCTAGCTCAAGGTCAACAGTCAATACATGGACAGAGTGGGATTTACTCTGAAATTAAGCATTTTTAATATTAGTCACAACAGACAATCAAACCTAAAAGTAAAGACTGTATCATGATATTTGCAAACATATGAAAAAAATGCATGCAAGGGTGACTATCAAAAGTATAATAAAAATGGACTGCAAAAATAGGCAAGGCATTGAAGTACTTTGCAAAATTAGAAAGTAGAGTGTGTTTAAGGATGTAAACAGATCAGATTGAACAGCAGTCGAGCATTATCAACTACCAGAGAGTAGACTGGGAATGGTAATTTTAGAGTTACAGTAATACAATTGAAGGTGGAAAGATAAGGGGGGGAAATGAGCAGCAGTGTTCACAATCTCATTTGATTGAGGACTATAGCAGATACTAAAGCTGTGGGGGTACAAAGACAAAATAATGTCAAAAAATAAAAAGTTCAGTAAAAATGGACGATAGTGTGCAGTGCCATAAATCAATGGAAATCCTCGAGAGGTCCAGGGTTTGGCACTACTTAAAGCAAGAATTCAGATGGAAGAATTAGAGGTCTTGTTTTTAGTTATAGATTGATTACAATCCTAATGAATGATGATCTTAAGAGAGAGAAGGATGGTCACCATAACTTCTGTTACAGCAACCATTAAGTTCTGTCTTTGTTTCCACTTGCTCTAGAAGATGTGCAAGTGTTCAGGTCTTTAAAAGGTTCACCATTTTATCAAGAGGGGGCTGCAGGCTGTGCATCTGAGGTGGAGGAAGGCTGGATGTTTTGAGGCTCTTGTATGAACAACTCATATGTGAGAGTAAATTTTTTCCTTTTTGAAAACTAGCATAATAGCAGCTAACTGATCCCATTCCTCAGTAAAACAGTTTTTTCCTGATGTAAATATTATATTGCTTTTCAGGTGTTCTTGACATTGTTGTGTCACTGAAAGAAGCTGACAAGGTGTCACAGATCAGGTAAATGAGCTCCTGTGTGATCTTTGAGTCCCTTTTGATATAGAACTCTTGTAGCAAGAATGTGACATGTTTAAACTATACTGCTGAATTCTGGTCATCTTTCGCTTTGAGGATCTACTTCAGCAATTTAGAGTAGTTGTAATGCTGCCCAGCTAGACCTTAGCCTAAATCAAAGATATGTGCCTAAATAATGGCAGTGGTAATTATGAGAGACTTTGTGCTATCAAAAAATACTGAAACTGGGTATAGTACTCTTTGAATGCAGTCTCTGCAAGAATATTTTAAAGCAAATTATTCTTTGTCATAGAAGAAGGTTTATACAAAAATTGTAATGCTTGCCAAGATTTTCATAAATTACTGGTTCTGATGATCAGTTTTCAGTCAAGACTAACTTCTGGATGCTAGAAGACGTGATGAAATCCTACCAGCATCCCAGTGGGTTTTAAAAGAAAATATTTTATAGTTAAAAATGTAAAGTCTGTAGTAAAAGTAGCTTGTCCTGCAGCAATCTCCCCTACAATTAGTTGTCATTAATAATGCAGTGTTGAAGTTTGCTGAAGAAATCCAGAGTATTAATATTTTATAGTTGTTAATATGCTTTGATTTCTGTTCACATTTTCCTACTTGAGCAAGGGAAAAGTGGTTTTGAACAGTGTTTTTCCATATGAGTAGTGAAATACTAATCGTTTTCTCAGGAAATCCCCATGGGAAGTTGCATATTAGCAAAGCTTATTTTCGGGCTTCTTTTTCATTCAGGTTTGTTCTGATTAACATTACATGAGCCTTTTGCTTTCAAGTCCACGCGAGAAATCGTGGTCTGCCAAAGCCTGGGGCAAAAATTCCCTGGTTATGTTTGGAATGAAATCCTGACCCTGTTAATCAGCAAAGATTTGACAAATGCCAAGCGCAGAATGAGATCAGACACAAACTCCTTTCACATAACCACTTTCTAACAGCTGATCATGGAGGTTTTTTTACTGTCTGGAGGCTGTACAGCCTAAGAAT